>NC_092508.1:41938318-42238318 GCF_047511675.1 Marmota flaviventris | reverse complement strand
TTTTTTACTTTTAGAGGTCTTAACTGGAAACATTGTACATTTTGGTTACAAACTAATTCCTGCCATGTATAATTGAAAACATTAAAGTGTTTAATAATAAAAATCTAAGATTATTTGGAATTACAGAAATACTGAGTATGCTCATTATACTTATCTTTGTCAAAAATAGCTGATTTATAGTTTTTAAATTCTATTTTATTAATATGATGATGTATGGTGATGTAAATGAACTATTCCACTTGCTGTAACTATTCACTTTATAATTTGCTTTGTTCTACTGTATGTTTTATGCTAGACAATTTGAGGAAGACCAAGAGAAAAAGTAAGCATTGTGAGTAAATTCAAAACAGAATAGGAAGTATTATTTTCTCACTGTAGGAAATCGAAGTATCCAACATAAAATATATTTAGAAATAGAAAGTATGAATCAATAAAATCATAAAATTTTGAGTATCTGGTTTTAAGAACTTTGAGAAAGTAGAGCATATCTGGAGCAGAGCCATCAAGATGATAAGGTGAAAATCATGTTACATGATAAATAATTGAACAAAATGAACACATGTTGTCTGGAAAATGATTAGATAGAGAATTCTATTATTTTACAAATGAATAAATATAAATATATAACAAATTACATATAAACAAAAATACATATGTACATGTAGACCTCTATATAAGTATTTCAAAACAGTATTTTTATTTTTAATTGATAGATAATTGTCTATATTTATGGAGAACAAAATGATATATTAGTACACTTACATAATGTGTAGTAATCAGCATCACCTTGAGTAGTTATCATTTCTCTGTCTTGGGAGCATTCAGAATCCTCTAGTAGCTGTTTTGCAATATACAATTAAATATTGTCAACCACCATGGCTGTGATAAGGAACATTAGCTGTTATTCTTCCTCCTACACCCCTGGGCCCATTAGTCATGCCCCCTCCATCACCTCCATCCTCCCAGCCCCAGTGCCTTTCCCACTCTTTATTAACATGATCCCACTCTACTTCTGAGATTGACTGTTTTAGCTTCCACCTATGTATGCGAAAAGGAAGTATCTGGATGATATCCATGGTTCAAGTTCTCAAATTTAATCTCATCCTTTTTTTTTTGCTGTCAAAAAACAAAAACAAATAAACAAACAAAAGTCTTTCTAAAATGCAAAATGAGATGTCCTTCTCTCTGTAGAAAACTTTAGTGATCCCTATCATCTGGTAGATAATGTCCAAACTCTGAACCACATTTCAGCCCTTCACAATCCTATAGGTAATGTATTTCAGATGCCATCTTTCGTCCTTCCAATCACTTTATTTATCTTGCATGCATGTTCTGAAAACTGTACTATTTAGATTATCACACACACTCGCACTTCTCATCATTTGCTCTTTCTTATACTTGCTTGGTCTACACTGTATCCTGTATTGTTTGATGATGTGGCAAAAATTATTTGGGATCTAGCTCATATATTGTTTTCTTTTTCCTGAAATATTTTTTGACTTTTCAAAGAAGAGGTAATCTTTTTCTGCTTTCTATGATCTGATACCATTGCAACACATAGCACACCATTATATAGTTATTTGCTTATTGGATCATTTCTACAAGGAGAAAGAGACTTCTCTGAGAACTGACGCACACAGTTCATTTTGATAACTGCAGTGATAATGCAGTATCTGGAAAATAGTTGATGCTAAATCAATATCTTTTTTAAGTGTAAAACATGAAAATGTTTGTGCAAGAAGTAGATTTTGGTTTGTCAAAGATACTAAGAGGGATTGGCTCTATAGCCATGAAACTATATGGAATATAGTTTCCATATAGTTTGGAATATTCCATTCTTGGAATATTCCAAGAATGCCAAAGATGCTAAGGACTAAGATTTTATTATTGTAAAAATCTCTCTCTCTCTCTCTCTCTCTCTCTCTCTCTCTCTCTCTCTCTCTCTCACACACACACACACACACACACACACACACGCCCAACCATATCAATAATGGCAGTCTCTTTAGAGAAAATCATTATAATCAACAATTTTCTTGAAGTAAACTATTTTGAAGACAGCACACACTGGGAATTTTCATATATTACTGCTTTCTGTAATCTGAAGTGAAAATCATTGAGTAAGAATATAAATATGTTGTGTGAAATGTAGATTTTTCACTGGACAGTCATGCCTAACTGGTGTGGTAAAACTGAAAGTTTCATGAATTACAACAATTTCCTTACCAGTGAATGGTATTCAATTTTTACTTTATAAATATACATTATTAAATATGAAAAACCATAGAGTATTGTTTAGAAAGATAGGACTTGTATTGGAATCTTATAAAAAGCAAAATGTATTCATCATTCCTACTGAAAGATAACTAACTAGAAACAAAAAAGACTCAGATATGTACACCATCACTTTGAAACATAAGGGAGAACATACTACATTCTTTTTTAATTTCAATTCTGATCAGATGAAAGCAACTTATATGAAGATAAAGACAAAGATATAAAAATAACAAAGAGATCTGCATAAAAGTGGAAGGTTAGGTATTTAAGATTCAGATAAAATTCAAACTTTGATTTCATTATAGAAATCTTAATGTTAATATGGCCAAATGTGAAATATACTGTGATTTTGTCATTCTCTAGTTTAAAAGAAAGATATAAATTACCAGAATTTAAAATAACGACATTATCCACAACAATGAATCAGTGCATTTTAGCTTTGCTTGGGATAGGAAAATATATAACCTTCTGTGAGGTTGAGAATGCTGCCCTAGAAACCTAAGGGTGTTATTCCTATTATGCATAATAAATTTTTCTTTATCTAAAGAACAAATAAACATCAGAGGAAGAGATGTACAGCTGGAGGTGGACAGTGGCAGGCTAACTCATCAATTAGTTCTTTTCAACTTATTTCCCGGATGTTTGTTTGTCCTGCTCCCTGCTATCTTGGGGAGAGTTTGCCATTGTCTGTCAATGAGTCATATACTGTCCTCTCAAATTTGGAGAAAACACAAGGCTATGGTTGGGTATAATGTGAGTCACTGAGTCACAATGGAAAGCTCAAAGATGATGCATCCAGAGCTACTTTGCATTTTAAAGAAAACTGATTGCTTCTTTTTTGTTTTGGTTGTTTCCTGACAACATCTTCCAAATATCCAGGGTTTTACTTCATCATCTAAGAACTCAACCATCAAAAAGAGGTATCCTATTCAAAATGATAAATATATTTTAAATACAAATATCTTTTTTCTTCCTGGCATCTTATTCACCTCTCACTGCTAACCTCCATTTTTTACTGTGAATGCTGAATCTTTTCCTATCCTCAAGGTGCAATATATTACATCTGACAAGACCTACGATGGACAGCTTTTACTGGTTCTATATATTTGTGGCAGATGGAATCAGTCCCTCTCACTCCATTGGGTCATCTGTACTAGAATTCCTAACAGCCCTCATCACACTATGGCATCATGAGAACTGCACTTTAACCTTATGTCCACCAAAGCAAAGCCAAGACAGATCATCTTTGGAGGTATGCGCTACATTAAAACACAGACCGTTTAAACATTCCATTTCAAAATTGGAATGTTTAGAAGTAGACTATATATGAATAGTTCATGCCACATTAATGTGTATGAGGGGAACAACTAAATATTGTAAATATTATGATACATTAGATTTTATGACAGAGAAATCCATTTCGTTTAAAGTAACTTTTTTTTTTTTAAAGAGAAGATATTTGGATGTTCAAAAATGCATACAAACTTACTGAAGTTTTAAGTTAGTTAAAAAACTATTAATAGAGTGGAATAGACAGGTCGGGTCATGTGGTGGTTCCGTTTTCAATCTTTTGAGGAATTTCCATGCTGATTTCCATAGCGATTGTATTTTGGAAACAGCCTGCATATACTTCAACAGATGACTGGATGAATAAAATATGGTATATATGCACAATGGAGTTCTACTCAGCCATAAGATGAATGAAATTATGGCATGTGCTGGTAAATGAATGGGCCTTGAGAACATCATAATTAGTGAAATAAGTCAAATGCAGAAAGTCAAAGGTAAAATGTTGTCTCTCATCTGTGGAAGACAGAAAGTCATAAGAAATAAAAAGGGGGATCATATGAATATAGAAGGAGAACAGTAGAGTAGAGGAAGGGGTCCAAAGGGACAGAGGAGGAGAGGGAAAGGGGAAGAACTGTCACCTGAAATTGACCAAATTATGCTATGTACATGTATCAATATATCACAATGGATTCCACTTTCATATATATCTATATTCACCAATTAAAAAACAATAAATAGAAGGAAGACCAGTATATTAGAAGAAGGGGATGGGGGAAAGAAGGGAAAGAAGAAGTACTGGGGATTGAAATGGAGCAAATCTTGTTTTAGGCATTCATGAATATGTCACAATGAACCCCACTATTAGGTATAACTAGAGAGAGAGAGAGAGAGAGAGAGAGAGAGAGAGAGAGCGCACCTAGTGTGGCTGCAGACTTATAACCTACTTCCAGAAGTAGAATACCATTCCTTAAATGTTATTGGTCACAAAAGGCTGCCCTAGTGTAGAGTGGGAGTGGACCTACAGTGAGTTTGTGAATACCAAGGGACAGAGGTCTCTGGGGACCCTCTTGGGGGCTGCTTATTCCAGAAATCATGGAACTATAATTGATTTTTACTTCTATTTTTGATCACACACATGAAATAAAGATAAAGATTTATAGACCATGCTGGGGGAGGAGGAGGCCAAAATGAGTTTTTGAAATTAATGTCTAAATTGATCAAGTCCTCGAACTCATATTTGTTAATATTTATTTTTTAGTTGTAATTGGACACAATAACTTTATTTTATTTTTTATTTATTTTTATGTGGTTCTGATGATCGAACCCAGGGCCTCGCATGTTTACGTGAGCATGCTACCACTGAGCTACAACGCCAGCCCATAGAACTCATATTTATGTGATTTTTTTCTATGTTGTCTTTAGCTCAAAATTGTTTATATTTTTAGAAATGGAGGCATAAAAGATGGTTATTTTCATTTTATGTTATGCTATTCCATTATTCAAAAGAAATAAACACTGAAATAATCACTATAAACAGTCAAAAATGTCAAAACAATACCTTTCAAAAGAATACTAAAAATCGACATGCCTTGGACTTTCATTTAAAGATCTGAGTAGTTGAAAAAAATGGAGAACAGATTTTAGAGCTCTTTTTCTATAATGAATGCATGTAGTATTAAAATACAACCCTCATGATTATTAATATCATCAAGTCGGTAAAATATTTTTGTTTTAGTTATGGGTCAGAATAAAAGCTTGCTTCAGTTTCTATTCAATGTAACAATTCATTGGCCATTTTTCTAGAAATACATATTCTCAAGTGTAATATCCTTGGAATAATAGCCACAGAATAAAATGCTAGGTTTGTAAAACATTTTGAACTCTGTGGGAAATGAAAGTTCCAAGGAAAGTACAAAGTATTATTAGCATCATATTCACAATTCATCCTAATTTTCTTCTAGACCCCTTTCCCCTGCTCTAAGGAAAGAAAGTTGAAATAAAGACCAGACAGGGGCCCTAGCTATAAAGTCTAGACTGTGTTCCTGAGACAAAACCTCCTCTGGGCTCTAAGGAACAAGAGGATACTTTATCTGTTGGGCTTCTTATCTTTCAACAACAAAACTTGTCTCTGAGAACTTTAAGTAGAAAATGACATTTGCTAAAAGAAATTGGGCAACTCAAAGGGCTGGCTTAGAAGATAGGCAGACAACAATTCCTGACATGATAAAGAAAAGGAGAATAAGAAAACATTTTCTTCAGTTAACAATAATGTTCTTTACAATCTTTGTCTTATATCTCACAATTAAAGACCATAACCTAATACATGTTAAGAGGGAAAAGTTGCCAGATATTCATTATTCAACATGAACTCAAGAGATCCATATTAAAATTTGGGCTATGCATCAATTTAGGTATTGAGAATAGAGTTGTTAAAACAAAGTACTTGCCCATGTGTAGTTTACATTCTAATAAATCTCATCAGTTAAAAATATTATTTACATTGTTTGGATCAATTAAAATTTTAATTAAATTCACTTTATTAGATTTATTGTGTCTCCTTATATTCCAGATTATGTGGGGTTGTTGGACATTAGAGACTCCATATTGCTCTGTGGATTTCATCAATATAATCCCATAAAAGGAGACATAGTATTATAATGATGCTGTGTTCCAAAAAGAGTTTCTAAGCTTTATATCTAAAAAAATCCTTCACAACAGAATGATAAGCAAAATTTTAATTGTAAAATTTGCTAAAACTTGTTTTATGATATAAAAATAGTTAATCCAATCTTATTTTTAGCTACTACAGAGAAAAGAGTTTCTGTAATAGCAAATGTCAGTCTTCTTTGGGTATATATGTACTCACAGTTTCTCTCTCTCCATATATATATATATATATATATATATATATATATATATATATATGTGTGTGTGTGTGTGTGTGTGTGTGTGTGTGAGTGTGCATATATATGCACATACACACATATATAATCTATAGTTCAATAACTCTACCTTTCTATTAACTAATGGAAATTTCTCTTAAATGAAGGATAGTCCATCCTGAATACTTTTAGTAGATTCTTTGGAGATTATATAAGTACTCTCACACATGTTAAAGATGGAGGCCTAATTCTTTTCCTTAATCTATTATTTGCTTCAACCTGAAATCACTTGGAATGAGTTGATTAAAGCTTTCTGGGAAGCAGGGATCTAGGGGACAGAATGTATCTAAAAGTTCTTGGACTGAGAGAGAAAATTCACTACATTTGACTCATGGTTTTTTAATATTAAACTCAAATAGGGTATTATTTTCTACAATGTCTCATCCATTTTTGAAGGATAATTGTTTAGCAAATCACTAAATTCTGAGACATATGGATGGCTTAGGATGTGAAGGGAGAAATGAGTTACTTTAGCACTGAAAAAGCAAGATGTCACAATTTAAAAAAAATGTATCCTTCTAACCTAGAAAAATTAGAAAGCTATTTTGCAATCAAGATATTTCTCAACCTAAGAGCTATATCATGGGAGAAGGGAATTTAAAAACAATTTAAACTTCAGTGTTATGCAATACAAAATAAATTACATATAATCCCACTACAATATCTTCTCACCCTCCTTTATCCCTGCCTTCACTCTTGTTTCTAGGGAAAAAAAAATGTTGGCGCTCTTAGCAAAATTTATCCTCTTGTATATCAGAACTCCTTCCCTTGCCTCTACTCAAGGAGGTATCTCCATAATTTGTTTTCTATCTTGCATTATCACAACACATGTTATAAACTCTCTAATAAAACCTAAAAACCTCTCCTCCTAACTGTAAGCACATTTTTCTGCTCCCCCTTGTTGTACAACTTATCAAAAGATTGTTTCCAAGTTTTCTCCATGATTTTCTCTTGGGCGTATGCTAATATTTCTCTGTATTTACCTAATTCCATTAACATTACTCCTGTCAAGACCACCAATATTAACTATGTAACTGAATCCAATGAGCAATACTCGGTCTTTATCTTACTGATATAACAACAGCATTGGACACAGTTGATTTCTTTGAAACTTTCCTTTCATTTCGTTCCTATTACTCTGCTGAGCTTTTCATGCCTCCATTAGCTTCTCATTTTTCTGAAGTTTCAGTGATGGCCATACCTTGGACCTTCTCCTTATTCCATAGGTGGAATCATAGTCCTTGGCTTTAAAACCATCTATTTGACAATGACTTCCAAATATCTACTTCCAGTTTGGATTTCTTCCCTGAATTTCAGTTTGATTTCCATTTCATTCACTTTACAGTCATCGGGTATCTACTTTGTTTTATATTTATTAGAGACAAGATACTGTTATGGTTTAAATATGTGGTATCTACTGTCTCATTGTGTGAGACAATGCAAGAATGTTCAGAGGTAAAATAATCAGATTATGAGAGCTATAACCTAATCGTATGATTAATAATTTGAATAGATTACTGGGTGGTAACTATAAGCAGGTAAGATGTGGTTAAAGGAAGTAGGTCACTGAGGGCATGACTTTTGTCTTTATATTTTGTCCCTGACAAATGGAGCACTGTCTCTCTCTATCTCCCCCCCTCCCTCTCAATCAGTGTCTGTATCTTTTTCTCTTTCAAGTTATTCTTGTCAGGTCTTTTGGTTATGGTGATGCAAAGCTGAGTAAAACAGATACCTAACAAATTCAAAAGCACCTCTCAATTTCTATTCTATATTTTCTCCTATATTCTTCCTTATTTTGGTTATTGCAACTTCATCCTTCTTGGTCCTAGACTTTAGAGTTATTGAATTCCTTTTGTCATGCACATTTGGTGCATGAGACAAATCCTGCTGACCATAGCTTCTAAACAGTCAGAATCTAAGCAACTTCTCACCACCTTCATTGTGACCACCCTGGGCCCCACCACAAGCTTCTCTCCCTTGAATTCCTACTTGGGGTCAGAAGTGGTCTCCTTGCTTTGCCCTTGTCACTCTCACCCACAATTTATTTTCTACACACCAGCTAGAGATATCATTTTCAAATGTAAATAGAATAATGAAGCCTTTTTTATATAAAGAAAAATTAATCTTATAGTAGAAAACTGAGTCCACATATCAGTTCTTGACATAGGCTGCATATCAGAACCACCTGGGGAGCTTTTAAAATAGACCAGTATCAGGGGCTCATCATCCAGGGTTCTAATTTGTCAAGTTTTATATGAGATATGGGCATTGTTATTTTAAAAATATTTTATTAGGTAACCATAAAAGGCAGTCTGTATTGTGAACATTTCTATTTTATTATCTTGTCTCAGTACTTACTTGAACTATTTTTTTTCTTTTCTTTTTAAAAGTTCATTTCTGCTTTAGTCCCATTTGGCTTCTTTGATATTTGTAAAACACATTAAACATTTGTCCTCTTCAGAGCATTTTTATCTGCTTAAGGATTTCCCATGACTTCATTAAACGCTGGTGTGGTATAAGTTGCACTTGTTTGTTTATTATTAGTCACAGTTCAGTAGAAAATAAACTCCAGATGGGTGGAGTTGTGTTTATGATTTGGTCAGTGCTATATTCTTAGCCTCTTTCATAATTTCTTGTGCATAAAAGGCTCTCAATAAATATTTGAGTGTGTATTCCTTTAAAATTTTTTTAGCCTCCTGAAAATATATGAAATGTGTAAAAAATTTTTGAAGGAAGATGGGCTCAGGAAAATGGAGATGAAAATGTTCTCTTTTTGATGTATTCATCTGAGCTTCCACTTGAATACACATGTGAAAATGTTCATCAGGAAGATGAAACTAAGACTTTGTAGTTCGTAAAAGAAGCTCTGGGGGTTTAGGCATAATTTTCTTAGTTGTCCAATTAGACTCCATGTCTGACATCAGGGGAGTGGATTGGAATCCCAATGGAGAACAAAAGGAAGGAACAGAATCATTGATTTAGAAAAAATATATATATTTTTAGAAAATATACCAGCATTCATAAGTGGTAAAAGAAAAACAATCACTGAAATTTTCAGGGGTATAGAGGAAGCCCACCATGAATAAAACTTTCCTCATGACACGGCATGGATTAGTCCTCTCTCCATCAAATTTCTCAGTCTTTCATTGGTCCTTCCACCTTCTCATGAACCCTGAGTGAAGATGCTGGAAATGATCTCCAAGTCTGTTATTTCTTGCTCTTTTCCTCAGGGAGGATGAGATAAATGTTGCTGCTAGAGGCCCACATTGTTGCTCAACTTCTTTTTGACAATAAGGGATAAACAAGTATTTTCCTTTGTATTACTCAAGTGAAGTATGGATTTGAACCATGTGAATTTACCCTGAACTTTGAGTTCTTATGAGGTAATAATACTACTTTGTATTCAAAATGGAGTTTAACTGATAAGCATCTGCAGAGACTTCACAGCACCCTCAGCAGCAGGGAAATGTGGAGTAGAAGGTGCTAAAACTGTAATTAGAACAAGGCATCTGTCTCCCAGCTCCTACAGAGCAGCGACTAATCAATGTGATCACTCACTTTGAGAGGGGAAGTGCTCACCCATGGCTCTGCTGGACTTTTTCCCAGCCACCAGCAGACTGGATACTGGTGAAGAGCACCCTTGGCTCTGGAGAGAGAAAGAAAGTGTCAGTGCTCAGGAAGTGTAGTAGTTTAAAAAGGTGTTTGCTAGGGCATGTGTTGGTTTATATTTCCTGTCAATCGTGTATTTCCAGAACAATCTGGAGGCCAATTATTACTAAAAGTATAGCTCACTCTGAAGCACTTGAAGGATGATTATCCAGAACTTGTTTTTTTCTTTTATTCCCTGTCCCATATGTTTACTTGCCCTTAGGACATTCTGCTCTCATTTGGCAGGTTTATCAAGGAAAATAAAAAAGATTTAATGCAATCATATCAAATTGCTATCTATTACCAATTCTGATGTGAGCAGCATTTTCCAATGTAAGATCTATAGACTTCTACTCTAAGAATTTTCTTTAAAAAGGACTCTTAAATTCAATACGTTGAATAAATGCTGCATATCATATCCTCTTCTTTAGAAATTCATAGTGCACACTGGGGTATTAAAGACTTCTAACTCTCTTGCAATAAAGAAACTGGTTTAAACTCTTTTGAACCTAGCATTTCCCAAACTTATTTCTTTAGAGAGTTTTTCTTTTTCTTCTTTTCCCAGACATAAAACAGAATTAATGTTCCAAAGAAAAGACTTTAGTAGAAGTTAGATTAAATATTTCTTATCATTGATATTTAAATTATGCCTAAAATGAGGTCCAGAGATTTCCTGAGAATTTCTTCATCCCTATTCTTTATTACCACTGATAACTGCATGTTATGCAATCATTTGGGATAAGTGGGCCAGGATTCCAGCTCATTCTTCTTCTCAAAAGAACAAAAATAAAAGTCAATCCTTTTATCTCAATATCAGTCAATTTAAAAGTTGACTCTGTTCTTAACCAATTTAACTCCAGCAGATACAGATCTGGTGCAGAGTCTTTGTCCTGTAGGTTTTGACACACCATCTCTGAGTATTCCACTTGTAGAGTAAGATGGCCTTCTTCTCTGCATTCTTCCCAGGGAGAATGTTCAGGGAATGGTGATATCTATTATAGTCTCCAAGAAGTAGAAAAAGAAGTTCACTCCCAGGTACTTTAGGCAAATGTTTGTGAAAAAGCATAAAAAAACAGAAATGAGGAAGTTGGAACATTGTCCTTTTCTGTAGAGAACAAGAGTAACAATAGTGTAAAATGTTTTTGAAAATCAAACAATACAACAAAATAGGTAGTAGAAAAAGTAGGATCAATGATTGAAATGATGTTACTTAAATATTTAACTGCACATGGTAGAATTATTAGATCTTTCTGAAGCATAACAGATGGTTCAGGAAAGAATAAGTCGATTATGAGAAATAAGAAAACTTGGGGAAGCCAGAATAAATATATAGGTAGTCCATTTAGAGGACCAAAGAAAATAGTAAGGAAAAGTCATCGAATGGCTAAAATTTTTGTTTTATATTTAATATATTTTAGTCATAGAGAGAATATTCTACTTTACATTTGCCCTAAAGATTATGGTGAACAGTACCATCATTTGTTCTGTTAAGTGAGGAGATGAATGAACTGAGGATGGAAGGCTAATCTTTGTTACCCATTCTTTAGATAACTTGCAGAAACAATGGATCTTAGAGATGCATTGGAAGGTGCATTTGGTGGTGGAATGGAGAGAAGGAGGCGGGATAAAAAAGTGGAGAGAGAGAAATTTGGATGACCATTTGCAGAAATAGAGATGATTACAAGATTAAAAGGTGTATAAATGTGGTTAGCTTTGGAATAAGCCATGTATCTCTCCTTAATACCTTCAAAGTTTTTAAAAAATACGAAGTATTCTTTTCAGTGCTTGTTTTCTGGCAGTTGGCTATGACTCTCTGTTTAGTGGTATGACATACTATGGGAGAAGGGTCCAGAGAAATCTGGTTTCTGCTTCATAAGAAACAATGAGAATTGGATTATGGAAGCTTTAATATTTAACTGACTTAAAAAGCAATGAAAAAGAAGTATTAATGTTTTCATGTAAGAGATATTCCATTATGAAAAGGTATTTGCATTTTACCCTCTAAAATAAAGACCGGTATATTTATCTGAAGATCAAACATATTTATTTTAATTCCTATGGATTCATATTTATTTGTGAATATTTACACAAGTAATATTACATCTATGGTTTTCACACTGCTGATAAGGTACTTGAGAGGTGAAGACACAAAGTCTTGGACATTCATTTATATTGTCCATAGAACCTACCAGCTTTAGGATTTTCCAGAGTAATGGAACCAAAAGAATGTGTGTATATATATATACACACACACACATACATACAAGAAGAGGTTTATTTTAATGAATTGACTTACAATATTACAAAAGCCGGCAAGTCCCAGATTTTCAGGACAATCCAGTAGACAGGAGATCCTGAAGACCCAATGCTGAGTTCAGATTTGAAGGTCCTTATGTTTTGGAAAATGGGATGATAAATCTTACAAAGAAGGCAAAAAGACAACGGTGATATAACCAAGAAAGCAAACTATAGCCAATGAAAACCTTGTGTGATTAAGGAAAGAAAAAATAATTAACCCTGATGTATAATAGAAACTATAGAACATGCCATGGAATGCTTTTTCCCAATTTAGTATTATTACATATGTGAAGGGTAATGAAAAATTATTACTCATACATTGTTCTTAAAAAATAATGATAAATGTGGTAAAGAAAAAAAACAACAACAACAAAGTTTACAGGCAAGAAGCACACACATGCATTTTCATTTGCTGCTGACTTACTTGCTCTACTTGAACAGCACATCTTCTGTTCATTTTTCAACCATAGTCTTGGAAGGAGAAGTTTTGCCATCTTACCTCAGGATCATAAAAAAGGCTCAGAAAAATCTAAGACAAATTCTAGATCTAAGTAAATAGGATTTAAGTGTCACCTTGCCAGTAGAAAGTGGGATTGTGTGAATTTTCCCACTATTTCAATAAATGCTGTCAAAAACATCCTACTTTGATATTCTTAAACCCAAAAGATTCAAATTCATTTTATGCTTCTGAAGAGACTGTATCTGTTGCCTCTAGGGAACATTCTCTGTTCTTTTTTCATCACAACCCTAGTCTCTGTAGGATGTCTATATTATTCTCAAATTGCACTAGCTTTATTCCATTTACTTTAAACTCTCCAATAGTTAGGGTGTCCACAGCAGGACCCAGTAGATACTCATTCTAAATCTGTTCCAAATCCTTCTCTCCTAACTGCTGGCACGGCCAGGTCCTATGCCAATCAGACAGTTCATTGTTCTTGGTAGCTCACACAGCTGCTCATCAAATGCACAGCTGTAGCATTGACCTTTAATAATATTATTCAGAGAATCAGCCTCATTTTATGAAATAGGCATGTCCTCATTTAAAATTCCCAAGCATCTTCTATTGGCTTTGTAATTGAATCTATATTTTGCTAAACTGTCAGGGAAGTTTTTTTTTTTTTTTATCAACAATCAAATATTATATAAGTAAAACTTGCCTAGGACCTTGTACAATGCCAGCTAATATAGTCAAGATCACAGTGATCTTTCAGTGTTATGAAATTCAAGGAAAGTAAAATAGAAGAGGCTGAAAGGACTGGAGAAAATGTTCATCGTGTTCATATGTTGCAGTCTCCACACTCCTGAGGAAATAAACAATTATTATTAAAAATTCTATTTACAGTAGGGTTTGAGGCAAAAAAGAAAATAAGTCTACCATTTGTTGAAACAAAGATATTTAGGTAAATGAACATCTATCATTGTCTAGATCACACTTAGTTATTTTAGGACCTGTTTAATAATCATAAAAGAATCCTGTGAGGTGCTTTTATTACAGTACAAGACTATTCAGTAAATGCATATTTATAAGGAAATGAGGTCATCACTTTAAGTTTGATTTTTAATTATCACACATTAAAGTAGAACTCTTTGGTATACAAATGTATGAATTTTAATGCATGTATAGATTCATGTTATGACCACACTCAGGAGTTAGGACACTTAAATCACTTCAGAAAATTCCCTCATGCCATCTGCTTATAGTTATTTACATTTTTCCATCTATCTACCACTAACTTCATTGTTATAATTTTTATTTTTGAAAATGTCATATAAATTCAATTGTATATAAATGGGAACTTTGAAAATGGCATCTTTCACTTAGAATAATGCCTTTGAAGTTTATCAATAGCTTTTCCCTTTTTATTGCTGAACAGTATTTCACATATGGCTTTACAACAGTCCATTCACTTTTCCCAGGATGTTTGGGTTGTTTCCAGTCTGGTGAAGTTATAAAGAGAGCTGCTTTAAAAAGGTGTAAAGGATTTTTGTATGTGAACACATATTTTCCCTTTTTTAGTCTAACTACACAAGAATACTGATAAGAATGTTTTTAATATAGTAAAACATTGCCAAATTATTTTGCAGTTGGACTGTACCACTTTATATGCAAACCAGAAACAAAATGAGGATACTAGTTCTTTATCTTCATCAGTAATCTGGATAATCAGTTCCTTGGCATTGTATAGCTAAGCCATTCTAATATCTGCATAATGATACCATATAGTGTTTTAAATCAGTGTTTTCCCATACGTTAATAATGTTGAAGAATTTTGTGTGTATATTTATTATTCACATAACTTCTTAAAGTATCTATTGTAATTCTTTGCTCATTTTTAATTAACTTGTTTGCTTTCTTAGTTTTAGTTAAATTCTTTACATAATGTTAATAAAATTTCTTTGATGGATATCTAATTTGCAAATATTTTCTCTCAGTAGCTTGTAAAAAAAATTTATTTTGATGAGTCACTTTAGTAAATTTTCACTGAAGAATCATGCTTTTGGTTTTATGTCTAAGATTTACTTGTCTGATATTTGGTCATGAAGATGAATTTTACTGTACTCTAAAAGTTTTATAATTTTATATTTACATTTGTATACAAGATACAGTTTGAGTTAATTTTTGCATAAGGTGTGAGATTTAGACATTTTTCTTTTTTTGCATAATCAAATTTTTGAAAAAAAAATCTTTTCTTTGTTGAACTAGATTTACACTGTTTTCAAAAACTAAACGGCCATATCTGTGCAGTTCTATTTTTGGATTTGCTATTGCATTCCACTGATTTATGGGTCTGACCCTCTGCCAATGCCAGTCACGACTACAACTACTGAAATCATAAAATCAATTAGTGTGATTTTTTCCAACTTCACTTTCATTATTATTCACAATTAGCTATTCCATTTCCTGTGATTTTCCATATGAATTTTAGAATTTGTTTGCCTATCCTTACAAAATATATGTTGCTGGCCTTTTGATAAGAACTACATTAAACCTATTGGCCATTTAGGTTGGAATTTGCCTATGTTCTGATGAGTCTTCTAATCTGTATACATGGAATGTCTGCATTTATTTAGGTGCTTTTTGATTCCACTTGTCTGTACATTAATCCATTTAGCATATGGGTCCCACACTTGTTTTGTTGTATTTATACATTAGTATTGTATTTTTTAGAAACATTATAGGTGGTGTTTTTTACTTTCCAATTATGCATGGAACACAAATGGAATGTGATTGACCTTTGTGCGATAATCTTGTATTTGCTGACTGCTGAAATCACTTATTAGTCCTTGTAGGGATTCTGTTTTTCATTTTTAAATTCCTTGGAATTTTATGGGTGGAAAATCATGCCATCTACAATTAGTACAGTTTTGTTTATTCCTCTCTGTTCTGTGTGCTTTTATTTTTATTGCCTTTTTGTACTGACTAGAATTTCTAATTGCCATATTACCCTATTCTTGCATCATCACCACATATTTTGAGTGGCAGTGGTGAGAGCAGATAGCCTTGTCCTGCTGCTATGCACTCATGCTGGTCTTTCACCATGAAGTTAACCAGACAGTGTTTTTGTTTGTTTCCTTTTAGTATTTATCTTTAGGATATTTCCTTCTAGTCCAAGTTTTCATCACAAATGGATTATAGATTTTGTCAAATGCTTTTTCTGTATTGATATATGATCATGTGATTTTTCTTCTTTAGCCTTAATGTGGATTATATTGATTTTTCAATATTTAACCTGCCTTGTATTCTTGGAATAAAACCCACTTAGTAATGGTATATAATTATATGTACATATTTTATATTAAATGTGTTAATAATTTGTTAAGAATTTTTGTATTCATGCTCTTGAGTGATAGTGTGTGCTTTTTTGTTTGTTTCAACTCTTCTTTTGTAGTCTCTTTAGTTTTGGTATCAGATTATATGTAGCAAAATATTACCTCTTCTATTTTCTGGGAGCAATTGTATAAGACGGGTGTTAATTCTTCTTTGCAAATTTGATAGACTTCTTCAGTGAAAGCATGTAGGCCTAGAGATTTTCTTTTAAAGACATTTTTTTTTAAGAGCAGTTTTATGTTCTAAGCAAAATTGAGAAAATGGGACAGAAATTTCCAGTGTACCCTGTCCCCTCACAAATGTAGACTCCGCCATTACCATCATTTTCCATCAGAGTGGTGATTTTGTTTGTTTGTTTTTGAGATGGTATTTCACTCTGTGGCACAGACCGGCTTTAAATTTAAGATTTTCCTGATTGGTCTCCCAAGTAGCTGGGATTACAGGTGTGTATGAACACATCCAGCCATCGTGATTTAAAAAAAAAAAATCAATTAACTTACATATTGATACATCACACACACCCAATGCTCATAGTTCACATTGAGCTGTGCCTTCTATGAGTTTGGACAAATATATTATGATCTCTTTCCACATTAAAGTATCAGTAAGAGTATTTTCCTTGTCTGAAAAATGCTCTATTATTGGCTTATTCATCTCCAACTCTTAGCCCAAACACCCAAATCATTGAGATTTCTTCCTTGAGCATAATCAAATTAAAATTTTAATTCCCTTAAGGGCTTAACACTACAAGAGCTCATTATCTCACAGTGACTTTTGGTAGTGAGTCCAGGCAAATTGAAGTGGGGTTCTCTGCAAATCTGTAATCAAGGTGATTCTTTGGGCTGTGGTTTTATCTGAGACTAACTAAAGAAGAATCTGCTTGCTTGTTTACGTGGTGGTTGACAGTATTTTATTTTCTGTGGGCTGTCAGACTGAGCACTTGAGTTTCTTGCTAGCTATCAGCCAGAGCTCCATCTTCTTGTCATATGACCTCTCACTGATCAAATCACAGCATGGTGACTTGTGTTTATAAACCTATCAATACAGAAAAAGAGCGAGTCTCCTTCCCTGATACCAGTTTCAATCTCATGTAACATAATCATGTATTTTCAGTTTCTTTTGTTGTACTCGGTTCACCAGGAGTCACAGGTTCCATTCACACTCAAAGGAAGGGGCAAGAACACAGGAGGTGGGATTATGGGAGCCACCTTAGAATTATCCCATAGTACTTACATCATCATACTGGAAGTAAGTGTGTTATAAATACCACATATGTTGTTTTACATTGTAATAATATCTGCCATTTAATAGTGTTTAAATCATTTGTATCAATGTAGTTATTTGGATTTAGATATACATATTATTTATTTCCATATTTTGTCTACAACCATCTGTTTTTACTCCCTGTTTCATTTTTTTTTCTATTTTCTTTTGGGTTATTTCAAAATTTTTAGTATTTGATTTTAATTTTCCTATTTCATATCTTAATATATCTCTTTGTCCAATATATTTTAATGCTTGTTTTAGGGATTACAATATGCAGACTTAATGTCAGTAGGCTACATAGAACCCATATTTTATTACTTTAAGTGGAATGTTGAAATACTACTTTCTTATAGGTCTTTCTCTTCTTTATGTTGTATTTGTCTTATATTTTACATTTACATACACAATTTTATAATTTTACCCATCAACTATAAGACATATTTTGAAGAAATAAAGAGGAAAATTAGTAGTTAATTTTACTTAGTAAAATATTTATCATTTTTGTTGCTGTTCCTTAATTCATGATATTTAAATTTCCTTCTGGCCTCAATTCCTTTCTTTCTGAAATTTCCTTTAGAAATTCTTTTAGAGGGCGACTACATTCAATGAATTCTCTTAATTATTCTTTATGTGAGAATGTCTGGTTCATCTTTTCTGTTGAAGAATATTTTTTTGAATAAAGAATTTTGATTTGATAATTCTCATATTTTAGTATTTAAAAATACTGTGTCCCTTCTCAAGGTAGGTATACTTAGTTTCTCATGATAAATCTTCAGTCATTTGAGCCATGCACAGTGGTGCACATCAATAATCTCAGCTACTCAGGAGGCTAAGGTGGGTGCATCACAAGTTTGAGGACAGCCTCAGAACCTACTTCAGAAGGACTTGGGATTTAGCCAGTGATCAGTGCCTCAGTGGTATAATGTCCCTAGGTTGAATCTCTGGTACCACCAAAACAAACAAACAAGCCTACCAACCAAACTTCAATCATTTGAATATTTGTTTCCATTTTTGAAATATGTCAGTTATCTGGGATGCTTCATTAATCCTTATTTATATTTGTTTTTGCTTTTATTTTTTGACAATTTTTATATAGTAAGTAGTATTATATTTTTCTTTGAGTTTATAATCACTGAGGCTCACTGAATTTCCTGTATCTATAAGTTCATATTTTTGCAAAAATAAGCAGAGTCTTAGTAATCTGTGGGACAAAATAAAGACATATAAAATATTTGTAATTAGAATATTAGATGTAAGCTTTTCAAAATAATATTTGAAGGAATAATGAAGACATTGTCTAAAGTTTTTGGATAACATAAACTTTTAAGAGGCTCAGTGAAAACTCAATGATGATTAACCCAAAGAAAACCATTAAAACATTCAAAATAATAAAATGCCAAAACTAATAAGTAAAAATTATTGACAGTAGCTAAACCAGTAAATATCATGGCTTTCTGCTTGCATTTATCCTTTCAGTGTAGAGTCTGGGAGAGTCCCATCAGCTGAAAAGCCACACAACACAAGTCTCACCTATATTGTTTCCCACTTTGAGGTATTAGCTTTTTCAGCTTCAGTCTGATTTTGTTTTCTGTTTAGTTAGTGTAACTATGTTTTTAAAAATATGGTTCCAGAATTTAAGTTTGTTAAGTGAGGAAGAATTGCTCCAGTATCAATCATAGCATTATCAGAAGCAGATATTCAGAGATCAGTTTTAATTGATTAAATTATAAAGAGCTTTAATGCAGAAGTTTGAGGAAAATTTCATAATGTTATTTGTGGAAGTGAAAAGAATAGAATTATAGTACAGTGAGTTTAGGCATAATGATGCTAAATAAGTTCGAAGACTCAGGTCATCTTAAAATTTTGAACAAGAATCATGAGCTAAGAACTATTTTAATAAGCAGGGATTATTTTACTTACTTTTTGAAGATCATTGTAGTAACTATGTTTATGGGGAAAATTCATCTATAAATATGTTAAATTTGAAATATTTATTTAAGTTCAAAGAATGATATCCCATAAACGGTTGTTAATTAAGTCTGGTGATGAGAAGAAAAGTTGAAGTTGAGGAGGTAATTGTTAGTCATTATATAGAGAGACTATTTAAAAACCAAGGGAATGAAGGGTAGAAAGATAAAATACAGCGAAAGAAGAAGGGATAGAGGAGAGAGAGGGTGTGTGTATGTAGAAGATGTGTCTGAGTCAGCACCTGAAATAGTCCAGCACTTAGAATATTGCAAAAAGGTCCAGGAGGAGTAACAAGGTAGATAAGTGGATAATCAGGAGAGTTTGTTGTCATGATATATGAAAGAAAAACATATTTTAAAAAGGAAATATGTGGGAAATTAGCAAATATTGCTGAGAATTGAGTGAAGTTTAGCACTAGGAAATGGATATTTTACCTGGTATGTGTGAAGTCATTTGTGAGTTGCATAAGCAAATTTTTACTGAGGGGGGATAAATCGATTTTCATCAATTAATCTGATCAGGAAGTGAGGAAAAAGGGTTGAAAATATCAATTCTTTTGAGATTTCAATGTGAAATGTGGCACAAAGAGGAATAATTAACTGGAGAGGAATGTCAGGGTACAGAATTTTGTTGGTTCGCTAGGTATGTGTTGTTGGTAATACTGAACATGGCAGGAAAATTTGTTGATGCAGGAACGAGGCAGGAGACATGATTTTCTGCCAAAGTGTGTGATCTAATAGGGGTGTATTGCTGATAAGAGAGTAGTATGGGAATGAAATATTTGGGGAGATAAAAAGAGGATGGGATCTAGAGTTGAGGTTTCAACCTTTGACATGAGCTGCAGTGTGTCTCTGTTTAACAAGAAAGAAGGCCATACCATTTTGAGATGGGATAATATTTTTAATATCTTCCACTATATATTCAAAACTTTGTAGGCATTTTAAACTAAACACTACCTCACATAAAGGAAATGTGAAAAAGAGAGAGAGAACACAAAGAAAACAAAGGAGGATATAATGATTTTAAAAATAAGTACATGCCTTATATATGGGACCTCAAGACAGAAAACAGAAGGAATTTCAACATGATGGTTTAATTTCATCATCAAGTTGCGTGAATTTACAGAAGTTAATGACCTTTTTAAAAAATATTTCAATTTTCTGTGTATAAAGCAGATAAGAGTAATACTTGGTAAAGCTGTTATGAAATCAAGATGAACTACATAAAGTATAGTGCTTGGGAAGACTTAGCAATTCATTATTGTTAGCTAGTAGTTATTGATTTAATAATAAAAATTCAAACCATCTATTTCCAAGGAATATAAACAAAACTAAAAGCCAAAGGAAAATTGGGAAAAATGCCTATAATCTAACAGAGAGAAGATCAATACTGTGCACATATAAATTTATTAATCAATAATAGTACAAGAAAACATCAATACCCCAAATCACGACTATAAATAGATAATCAACCTATGAAATTTGTATTAAAAATAGTTAAAATTAGGACTGGGGTTGTAGCTCAGTGGCAGAGTGCTTGCCTCACAGGTGTGAAGCACTGGGTTTGATTATTAGCTCCACATGAAAATAAATAAACAAAATAAAGATATTGTGTCAATGTATAACTAAAAAATATTTTAAAAAATAGTTAAAATTAATGCATTAGTAAGACACCACCTTTTGCCCACAAATTTGACAAAGGTTAAAGTGAAGTGAAATGGCACACTGATGTCATGTATGAGTAAAGTATTGGAAATCCACAGCAAATAAATCCATTTGATCTCTCACCAATGTTAAATAAAGTAGTTCTATGAATATCATTCAACTCACATATAGGAACTTCATAACTTAAATTATTAGGCCATCAAGTCCGGGGGAGGGCAGTCATTCTTGCCAATGCTTATCATAGCACTATTTACATAACAGATATTTTAAACAATAAAGCAATTTTGAGCCTTAAAAGTTAATAAGTATGTGTATACATACTTGTGAAATTTTTTAAAAGTCATGTAATCCAATATAGTTTTTATAAAATAAGAAAATGGTCTAAGAATATAGTGTCATGTCCTTGTACAATAGAGAAAGTGTCATGTCCTTGTGCAATAGAGAAAGTGTCATGTCCTTGTACAATAGAGAACTTGTATGCTTTCTTGGTGCAAATATAATAATAAAATTGGTGGAGAAGGAGAGGGTGAAAAAAATAATACTTGAAAGCTGTAGCATAAAATATTCAGTTTTCCAGAAAAACAAAACCCACTGGAGATTATCTATCTGTCATATATCAACAGATATAGAAATACAGAGGTAGAAACAGAGAGATAAAGGTAAAAAGAGAGAGATACACAGAGACATATTTTACAATAAGGAATTATTGCTCAAAGATTATTGAAGCTGGGAAATTAATGATCTGGAATCCCAGAAAAGCAGGTGGTGTAGTTCCATTGTGAATCTGAAGGCCCTAAAACAAGGAGGATCAGTGGTGTTGATCCCCATTCCAGGACTGTGGATGGTGTTTCATCTCAAAATACTCAGGCAGAAGAAGAGCATTCTCCCTTCCTCTTTCTTTCTATTCAGGTTTTTCTCCAGCATGCTATTTATGATGAGTTATGATTACCCTAATTTCATGACTGTTTAAGTCTATTTTGTGTGTGTCACATAATTGCAAACTATTTTCTGTTTAGGAAGAAAAAACCTTTGCTTTTCTAAGTCCTCTATGTTGACATGTATCTTTCTTGATTTTTTTCTACAAAGATTTACTTTAGGAGTTCTGTTGATGGCATAGATTATATAAAGGCATAAAAAACATTCAATTAAAACTGTTGCAAATCAATTTGCTAGCAGCAAGCATAAACTCTACTGATTTGGTCTTGTGAATTCATATATCAGATTTTCCCTTATATATTCACTCATATGACAAAGCCAAAAATGCTTGTGAACCCCACCACATAATTTGTTTTAAAATATCTCTTTATCTAATTGATTTTTGAAATGTGAAGGGTTTTATTGTTGTTTTGTTTGTTTTTTTGTTTTGGAGTTCACAAAATAGAAACTAAATTCCTGACCACTTATCTTCTTCAAAACTTAATTGTACAAATTTTATTTATAATAAAGTCAGGGTTTTATAATAAATGAATTTAATGGATATGTTCCTTTTAGCATAATATTTTTTAAAAATATGTGTTATCTTCACCTATTTTGCTTGTCTTTGATAGCATATTCATTGGCTTCCAGAAAATAATTTATGACCCACACAGTTACTTTATTTTAGATAATGCTTAGAAATTGAAATGACAATATTGATGTCTTCATAATTCCCAACATAGATTGAAAAGTGAAAAATTTGATTTAAAATCTTTGTAGAAATCTTGGCATTTATTTTGTAAAGATTAGTTTATTTTTTATGTTTTTAAAAATTTCTTTGGCATTACATAGGGTCATTACTTAATATTTATTATCATCAAAGGTGAAAACAAATAAAAACTCAGATTTTTCTGTTTTCACAAACATAAAAATATAGTATGGTAGACTAAGTCCTGGCATGAAGTTAGAGAAACTTTAAGTACAGGCTTTTCGTTAAATGAAATACCTCAATTCATTTCATCTCTCTAACCTTGAATTTCTCAACTGCAAAATAAGTTTGCAATTTCCCTTCTTAGCTCATAAAATGATGGTAATTATCAGATTGAATGGAATAATTCATAATAGGTAATGTTAATGGGTACTAACAAGGCCAGGTACTGTGATAAGTGATTTTTCACATGGACAATTGCTTTCAATCATGTCAACTACCCTATCTGTCATGTGTTTCATTTATCCTATGTTATTAGTTAAGAAAGTTAGCCTATTACTATTTAAGCAACATTTTTCTAGGGCTCTTGATGACACAGAGACAAGACTAAGTTTCAGGTTTTGTGATGGTCATGTTCTTAACACCTGCATTAACCGAAAACATTGTGTAACCAGAAGGCTTTGCACACCAACATTCTCACATTTAGCAGAAAAAATGCTGTGAATAAAGAGGTTCAAGTAATTTGAGAGCTGTTTTCACCAAGCATAAGAGAATATAAAAGAATACAAAATATAAGAGGATATAAAACTCTACTAACTGTGGAGAAAATGAATTTGATTCTTTTCCTTACCTTGCGCAAGATACCCAGCTTTTTTTCTGAAAAACAAGAGGCATTGACAGGCAACTTCTTCAAAATTCAGTTAATGAAATAGAATCAAGAGACAATATAGAAATCATGATTTTTTTTCAAGGACAATTTTTTATTTTTCTGCAATAACTTGGTTTTATTCTTCCATTGGAAGTAGGGTAACCAACTGTTCCATTTTGCCCAAGATTCAGAAATTCCTTAGGTATGTGACTTTGCTGAAACAAGTAAAATTCCATGCAAATTAGGATAAGCCCGTCATCCTTCTTATGACCTTAAAATTAATAGCCACAATGGAAATCCACTTGAATATTCCTAAAAAGTAGGAATGGATCCACCATCTATGATCTAGCTCTACCACTACTCTGTATGTACCAAAAGAATTAAAGTCAGCATACTACAATGATACATATATACCCATGTTCATAGCAGTATAATTTATAACAGCCAAGTTATGTAACCAGTCTAGATGTCCCTAAACAGATGAATAGATAAAGAAAATGTCACACATGCACACACACAAAACAGAGCCAGAAAGTAGAACAAAACTAGGTCCTTTGTAAGAGTGTGAATGAAACTCGAGAGTATCATGTTTAATGATATAAGCCAGACTCAGAAAGTTAAGGGTTTTACATTTTCTTTCATCTGTAAAAGCTAGAAAGTAACAGGAAAAAATGAGATCACATGAAAATAGAAAGTAGCTCATTATAATAGAGAAAGGTATTGAGGGGAAGGAACAGGGGAGGGAATAGGAGGTCCTAGGGAATGAAATATATCAAAGTATATTATGCACGTATATGAATATGAAACAATGAAATCCATTGTTCTGTATAATTATTACAAACCAATAACATTTTGACATAACTCTATTATATAGGTTTGTGCTTAGTTTCCACCAAATTACATATCCCTTATTTCCCTTCCACTGATCTGAGGGGTTCTGCTCTTGGCGTTCTTTGCTTTGCCAAATGAGATTTTTTGGGGGGCTGTAATTCTGACCCTCACATATGGTTCAACAAGAATTAAAGTTGAATAAATAAGAAAAAAATTTCCTGTTCTGTTGACTCATATGTCATCTACACTAGTTACTTGGCTGCAAGAAAGAACAACTAATTCATTGCAGCATATAAAAATGAAATCACTTTATTTTAATGTCATGTGTCACACATTAGCCAATGCAATGGGAGTGAAGCTTGGCTTTAGGAATGAATTGGAATGAGAGACAAGAGGACTTAGCTTTTGTTAGTCATTTACTCTTTTTGCATGTCCTTCCTCTTCTCTTTCACCAGCTTTTTAATTTCTTAAGTTCACAGAGTCAAAAGTACAAGTAGAGCTAAGATGTGGATTATATGGTAGGCAACTGACCTTAGAAATTATGTCTTTGGACTTTAGCTTAAAATTGCTAGGAAAAACACCAACGACTGTCCTTTGATCATTGACTCAATCACTAAAAGGAGTATGCAAGCTCATGCTAGAGAATTAAGACTGTCAAGAATCACTCTGTGAACTACATATGCTCATGTAGGGGCAGTTCCCAGAAAAAGAACGGGCTTCACAGACAGTGTTTGAGGTATCCAATATACTGCTTTCCTTAACTTACCATGGCAGAAAATAACCAAATACAGTGGCTGGGAAATAAAATGATGAAGTCAAACTGCAAGTTTAGGTCTGAAGATAATCAATTTTTTGATTATTTTTATTGGTGCATTATAGTTACACCTAAATGTGGAATTCATTGTGATACATTCATATGAATATATATGTGTGTGTGTGTGTGTATGTGTGTGTGTTTGTGTGTGTGTGTATAAACAATTTTGACAGTTTCATTCTGTGGTTCCTCACTTTCCCATCTCACCTCCCTTCTTGATCTCTTTCCCCTAACTCATTGGTCTCCCTTCTATTTCCATAAGAACCCTCTCCCACTTTTTTTTTCTGTTTTTCTCTCTAGCTTTCACATATAGAACAAAACATTAAACCCTTTACTTCCGAGTTTGGCTTTTTTCACTTAACATAATATTCTCCAGTTTTATTCATTGTCCTGCACATGACATAATTCATTCTTCTTCATGGCTGAATGTATGTCCATCATATATATGTGATGATCACATTTTTTTTTATCCAACCTGGGTTGGTTCTATAATTTGTGTATTGTGAATTGTGCTGCCATAAACATGGGTATCCATGTATCAGTATAGTATGCTGTTTTATGTTCCTTTAGATAAATACCAAGGAGTAGTATAGCTGGATCATATGGTGTCCCATTCCTCGTCTTTTGAGGAAACTCCACACTGATTTCCCTAGTCCTTAACCAAGATTTTTTTCTGGATTTATTCTGCTTTCAAATAGAACTCATTATTTCTTTAAATTGAAATTTCTGGGGCAGAGTTATATTACATGGATCTACAAAGGATTCAGCAATATTATTTGAAGTAATTCCAGAAAAAAAAAAAAAGTAAGAAGCAACTTTCCTCTCTAGGAAGTTACTTCCAGAGGTAGAATAATTCAACTTACAATTAGGAATGCCTAACCAGGCTAAAGTTGCTGATAAATGTATTTCAGTTAATTTTGATTTTTTATTTCAGAAGAATGGAAGATAGAGAGAAGCAAATATAATTATGCCATCAATATCCTGAAATCATGAGTGTCAGAGCCTTTTCTGAAGATGAAAACAGATCACTTTTTTTTCCTTTCTCTGATTCATTTTTAGTATTGTTAGATTGTAATAAGATTGTTACTCTATCACGACTACACATTATGGGACAGACAGACTAATGTCTATTTTTTTTTTTTATTATTGCTCATTTCTTACCTAATCATTATTTGTCTTTTCTTTCTCCCAGCATCTTTTCTCACAATCTCTTCTTTACCTGAAGGGACACCTTTACTGTACCTTTTTATGAACTGAATGTTGGAACAGTGGTGTGGGCTGAATTTGTGTTCCTTATTTCCCCAGACTCAAGTGTTAAAATCTTAATTGCCAATGTGTGGCAACTTTGGGAGGTAATTACATGGTAAACAGGAGGCCTACATGAATGGGACTAATACCCACATAAGAGACTCTAGAGACTCCTCTCCTTTCTCTTTCTCCTTTCTGTCTCTAGAAGACACAATGGAAAGTCTGCAATCTAGAAAAGGGACCTCATTAAGTCAGGGATGTGCTGACATTCTGATGTAGGACTTCTCCAGAACTGTGCGAAGTAAACTTCAGTTGTTTATAGGCAGTCCAGTCTGTGGTACTTTGTTAGAGCAGCTCAAACAAACTAAGACAGACAAGCACAAAGAATAAGTGTTTTTTGATTGGTAATTTCTAAATAAATTAAGGCGATTATCCCATTTAATCCTCCTATAAACCTAGAGTTTAGGTATTGTTATTATGTAATTTTTTCCGATGAAGAAACTAAGAAACAGATCCTCACAGCTTTCCTTGCTACCAGCTAATAAAGAGATTTCAAAATTGGGCTTAATCTTAACAACCATACAATGATATTTTTATACCTAGAAATTTTATGATCACAAGAAATTATTTGAAACTTTAGGATTAGTATTTCCATAATTTTATTCTCTACTCGATTCTCATTTCCCACATTACTCTAGAGTCTGATTTGAGCTGAAGATATAGTTAGACTTCAAGCAATATTTTAACAGATTA
Organism: Marmota flaviventris; assembly: GCF_047511675.1. Taxonomy (NCBI): domain Eukaryota; kingdom Metazoa; phylum Chordata; class Mammalia; order Rodentia; family Sciuridae; genus Marmota; species Marmota flaviventris. Next base: position 42,210,998 of record NC_092508.1, on the reverse strand, counting down.
ATATTTTATAACAAAAAATATGTACAAATTAAATTCAACAACCTAGAATTTGGTTTCCTTGATATGACTCTCTATTATAGAAGTTTCTTTTCTGTATGTCACTTAGATCTCTTCTATAGTCTGAATCTCGATGACATTCTGTCTCATTGCCAATATCTGACTAATTCTCTTTGTAGAGATCAAATAAAAATTACTCATTTCCTGGAGAAAGTTTTTGTATAAAGGAATAAATTTTAGTCTAACTGGGTCATAGAATGTAAATGTGCAAAAAAACTTAAAGTTATATTCTCCTGTGAGATCAGGGAACCTATATTTTCCAGTAAAGAGAATAAATGATTAATTGAGAGATCAATTAATACAAAAATATTTACATTGAACATAATTTTACTTCCAACCACATTTTTTTCCAGCATGTATATTATTAATGCAGATGCCATATTATGCTTGAAGAATTAAGGTGAAAAATTTGTTAAGAGGGCAGTGATAACATTCAAGGTGGATAATTTTGATTTCAGTGAGATTTTTATTGGTACACCATTTATTTTGTTTTTTGTCTGTTTGTTTTGTTTTTATCTGTAGGTGATATCTTTAGCTCACTTTCAATTATACCAAGATAACCTGCAGAGTTTGTATAGAATAAGGTACTTAGATTGAACAGAGACAAAGAGGAATTTGTGGTAAACTCAACTGTGCTCATATTAAGTCTTTGCTAAATTCCTTAAATATAAACAAGCCAATTTGAAAAACTACAGCACCCTTCATGTTCAAAACACTAGGTTTAGTAGGGACATACCTCGACACTATAAAAGCTATCCATGCTAAACCCAAGGCCAACATCATTCTAAATGTAGAAAAATTGGACGCATTCTCTCTAAAAACTGGAACAAGATGGGGATGCCCTCTTTCACCTTGAAACTCTAGTAGAGTAATTAGACAGATGAAGTTAATTAAAGTGATATGAATAGGAAAAGAATAATTCAAACTACCATTATTTGCTGATGAGATGATTCTATACTTACAGGATCCAAAACTTCACAAAAAAACCTTCTAGAATTAATAAATAAATTCAGCAAACTAGCAGGATATAAAATAAATACCCATAAATCAAATGCATTTCTATACATCAGTGATTAATCCTCTGAAAGAAAAATTAGGAAAACTACCTCATTCGCATTAGCCTCAAATAAATAAATAAACAAGTAAATAAATAAATAAAATATTTGGGAATCAATTTTAAAAAGATGTGAAAGACCTCTACAATGAAAACTACAGAACACTAAATAAAAAATTGAAGAAGACCTTAGAAGATGGAAAGATCTCCCACACTTTTGAATAGGTAAAATTAATATTGTCAAAATGGCCATACTATCCAAAGCGCTATGCACATTCAATGAGATTCCAATCAAAATCCCAATGACATTCCTTTTAGAAATAGTAAAGGCAATCATAAAATTCATCTTGGAAAATAAGAGACCCAAAATAACCAAAGCAATCCTTAGCAAGAAGAGTGAAACAGGAAGCATCAGAATACCAGACCTTAAACTATTACTATAGAGTATAGTTAAAAAAAAGGCATGCTTATCTGCATGTAGATCAATAATACAGAATAGAAAACACAGAAAAAACCCCACATAAATGCAGTTATCTCATACTAGAGAAAGGTGCCAAAAACATACATTGGAGAAAAGATAGCCTCTTCAACAAATGGTGCTGGGCAAACTGGAACTCCATGTGCAGCAAAATGAAAATAAACCCTTATCTCTCACCAGGCACAAAACTCAACTCAAAGTAGATCAAGGATCTAGGAATTAAACCAGAGACCTTGTACCTAATAGAAGAAAAAATAGGCCCAAATATTCATTATATCCTATTAGTCCCTGACTTCCTTAACGAGGATCTTAAAGTGTAAGCAATAAAATCAAGAATCAATAAATGGGATGAATTCAAACTAAAAAGCTTCTTCTCAGAAAAGAAACAATCAGTGAGGTTAACCTAGAGCCTACAGCTTGGGAGCAAATTCTTGCCACACACACATCAGATAGAGCACTAATCTTCAGGATATATACAGAACACAAAAAACTTAACACCAAAAAATAAATAAATAAATAAAATGGAATGTGATGGTCATTATTATCCAAAGTAAAAAGTAACTCAAATTATTGATTCAATTGGTGAGTTTAACAACAGAATAGAAGGTGTAAGTTATAGAACTGTATGCATTATTCAAAACTAATCTGACTGAACAATAAAAATATAAATATTTCATGTAAAAAAGCAGCATACTATAGTAACACAGCCATGTCAATATTTATAGCAGCTCAATTCACAGTAGCTAAACTGTGGAAGCAACCTAGTTTCCCTTCAATAGATGAATGGATAAAGAAAATGTGGCACAGATATATACAATGGAATATTACTCAGCATTAAAAAAAGAATAAAATTATGGCATTTGTTGGTAAATGGGTGGAGTTGGAGAATATCATGCGAAGCAAAGTAAGCCAATCCCTCAAAACCAAAGGCTGAATGTTCTCTCTGATAAGTGGATGCTGTCCATAATGTGTTGGGGGGGTATGGAAAAAATGCAGAAACTTTGATGGGGCAAAGGGGAGGGAGGGTGGGGAGAGGAATGGGGGCAGGAAAGATGGTGGAATGAAATGGACATCATTACCCTAGGTACATGTATGACTGCACATATGGTGCAACACTACATCATGTACAAACAGAGAAAGGAAAAGCTGTGCTGCAACTGTGTACAATGAATCAAAATGTATTCTGCTGTCAGGTATATATTAGTAAATAAATTAATAAATAATTTAAAAAAATACAGAAAAAAAGCCAACAGCAAAAACATAAAATCCATTATACCATAAAAATCATAGCCATTTTAAGTGAGATGATCCAAAACATAATAGTCAAAGAAAGGTTTTCGTTAATCACTAAAATGTATTCATTAGTATAAAATGTTTTATTTGTGATCAATATTTGAGTTTTTTGCATGCATTATCTTAAATGATAACTAAGAATGGACTGTCAAGAATGCAACATAACCCTAATAATTGGCATCTAGTGCTTCAAAACTGCAGTCCTCATCTTCACAAGCAGTAGGACCATATGGTAAAAGGCTGTATATTCTCAAATCAAAGACAGCCAGCTGTATGTTCCCTCAGAATAGAGGTGTGTGTAGGACAGAGACTGGAGAAAGTGAACACACTCGTAGATTCAATTAATTTCTGTTGGTAGCAGGGCAAACATTGACCACAAGGTTATATAGAGACTGTATGGCATTATGAAGGACCAGGATTCTCTAAAGCTTTGTTGACAGGAAGGATTCCATGGAAGGAGCAGGCATAGAGAAGCATCAAGGGCCAGTTCTTGGGAAATCATCTTTTCCAAGCTAAGTCCTAGATGAGCAAAATATGTGCTCAAGTTGACAGAACTCACGGGGAATATGATGTTTTTCATTCAACTCCAGAAATTCTTTTTACTGTATCATGTGTCTTACATATCTCATGTATTCTTCTTAGCAAGTAGGAAACCTCTCCTGTTCTTTATTTTTTAAATCCCTTTAAGAGCAAGCAGCTTATTTTATGATTTCAGAAAAATAGACTTACATATTCTTTAAATATTTTGATATCTGGAAACAAATTCATTGTTCAATTACTCATTTCAAGAAAAAGAGAAAACTTGTTCTAGCTGGAGCACGTATAAAACTCCATTTTATTTTTAAATATACATTTTTTCCTTTGTAATTTATTAATTTATTCTAAAACCAGCCTGGCCAGGTATTCAGTGGCAAGTAGGTAAGAGTAGTATTTTCTGTTGAAAACTAAGAGAAAATTATGAAGATATGGAATTATCCAGACAAAAATTCCTCAACCAAATACAGGGTTTTACTACATATACTATGTTAGCTCTAAATTAAACCATGTCCAATAAGTGGGCAGCTGTGCATTCTAAGAATTTTCATGATTTCTTAATCTGATCCCAGTTTTACTTTGAAATTTTTTTTCTCCTACTTTATGACTCAAATATCATTCAAGCAGCCTAACCTCTGGAGCTATTTTATGTTACTGAATGTGCTATCTTATGTACCAGGTCTTGTAATGCTGACCAGTTACATGCATTATTTCTCTACATTTTCAAAGAAATATTGTATTAAATAATATTTTATTTCTCATTCAGATGCAGTGATGAAAATGCAGGATTTGTACAATCTACTAGATGAAAGAGCCAGTGTTGGTACCCATGTGTGTCTGAATTCAGTGCTCCCCTTAATCCTCATACTACGCTGAATTATAAATTATTTTTTATGGGCCAGTCCTAGAAAATATGATGTACTGTTATGTATCCATGTTCTTAGTTACACTAATATTTACAATTTAATTCAAAAATACTCAGTTGGCCATTTTCTATTACTTAAGTCATTTCACACTTTAAAATCTTCACCATTGTCAATTTTTATGAGAAACTTACTTGGATGTTTTCTAATTAGAATTCATCATGTCCACTCATGAGAGACTCAAGTACTAGTATTCAACTTTTGAGAGAGTAAGTGGTTATACATCGATTCATGAACTTCTTAATGGTAGAATTCGGATTTATTTGACCTTGGATCTCCTCGGTATAGGTCAGCATGTAGAAATAGATATGGACTTAGTATAAATTGATTGAACTTAGTTGAACAAAAACCCTTGGCTAAAATATATTTCATAGCTGCTTCTCTATTTGTCTCTCTTCTGGTGTTATATCAAAAACAAACAAGCAAACAAAAAAGAATACTCTTGTGCTCACGTAAGGTATATATTTCCCTCTGGTGAGAAATTTTCTGTATTGTTTATCTTACATATTTGTTTAAAAATGCTTCTTGTTAACTCTTAAGTGGACTTATTTGCATAAGAAAAAAATTAACATGAAATGAAACACAGATGAACAACAACTAGATATTCAAAACAACATATATTGCCTTTGTGTGTGCCCTGTGTGTGCAACTGGTATGTACGTAAGCAGGGAGTCACCTCTCAGAGACTGCCATATCTTTAGATATGGTGATCACCACCCACACACACTGGGAAAGATCTTTTTGTCCTGCTGCCTGTTTCTGATTTTGTGATGGGTGTGAAATGACAAGATGCCATTATAATTTTGTTTGCTGTCAATGTCCTTATGGAATTTGATGAATGTGTCAAACAGTAGAGTGCACAGTGTGTTAAGAAATAGAACATTTGTTTCATGATGTAAATGTTGACACTCTTTTCAATTTTGTTAGGGGAACTCTGGAACACTTCAGAAGGTAAAATTCTTGTATGAATTCTGTTGAGCAGTTAATTTCATGTTCTTCTAGTCCATGTAAAACTAAGTAAGAACAAGCCAGATTGTCATGCATCTTACCCAAAAGAATAGCAGTAATTATTAGGAGAGGAGCTTGGCAGAAATTCAAATACACCTACTTTGGGGTGGTATTTGAAGTTTGACTTGGAATGTATATTTGAAGAAAGCCAAAGCTAGTCAAAATGGGCCAAATCTAACCAAGCTTATTCTTGGTTCTCATAACTATTGACCCTGTCCTTACACAGAGATATGTATATCTATGCTGATTTTGTCAAATACTGAAATATCCATAAAGGATTGGATGAGCTAATTTAACAAATGTGTCTCCATGAGCTAACAAACACAGTAATGTGTTAAAGCACTTTGGAAATGGTTAAGGGCAACATCAAGGGACTTCCTGTCAAGACAGGATATTATTTGCAAACATTGTCACACCCTCAGTCTGCTAGAACTGGCAGGAAGTATAATCCAATTCAGATGGGTTAAATACATGGAAATGAAGGAATTGTATATGGAAATGTAGGCAGTGGAAGTTATTATCACCTCTAGCCCTGTTCTCTGTTTTGTTCCCTAATTTCTTATTTGTACCTGCTTGGAAAAATCCAAAGAGCTTTTTAGAGTATGTTACAGGTTAGAGGAGGTAGGTCTTGAATCTGAAGGAGATGATGACAAAATAAAATCATCATTTTCTCTGTACAAGTACAAAGCAATAAGAAAAAATAGAAAGAGAAAATTTAAAATCTATACCTGGAAAAGATAAAAATGAACATCTCTATAGAATAGACATTAATATATATATTAATAACATATCTATATCTATCTATCTATATTTATACATATATATATATATATATATATATATATATATATATATATAGAGAGAGAGAGAGAGAGAGAGAGAGAGAGCAGGAGTGAAGTTGAGGGAGAGCTGTCAGCAATTTACTCCCAGTGGTCATCAAAGTCTTCAGCATTTAGAGGCTTCATTAAAGAAAAGGGCTTAAGCTAATACACTATTGGACTTTGAGGGAGGTGCAAAGAATTTACTGTCTACTAAGATATAGCAAGGGGGATCAGAAAATGAATGAATGACTCAGGTTAAAATTAAAAATAATTACAAATTTTATGAAAAAATTAATATTAAGAAATATAGAGAGCAAAAACCAAAAAGGGAAATAATGGCACTCTATAGTCAATTATGTTTATATTATAATTTGCAAAATAAATGGTCAGGCTTCACAGGAAGATATTAGAAATAATAAAATTACAAAATATCATGAACTTATGATTGAAAAAGTGAAAATGAAATAAACAAGTCAGTATGAAAAGAAGCAATATGTATTTGGGAAGTTAAATTTAGAGTCTATACAATAATTGATGCTGAAGAATTAGTACGTGTCAAGATGTTATTCTCCAAGGCATGAAGATGCATACATATGTGTATGAGCATGTGATGTACACATGCACACAGAAATTAAGAGACGTTGAGACCAGGTTGAGAGCCCCAGTATATAACAAATGAGAGATATAGAGGAATAAAATAGAAGAAATGACAGTGGAGTAATAATTACAGTAAATAAGCTGAAAAATTCTAAGACTTAAAGATAGACATGCATGGCAGCAACTCAGCAATTAAAACAAATAAACAAATCCATTCTTGTTACATTGAAATAAAACTGCAAACAGGAAGTCTAAAAAGATAATCATGTTCTACTAAGTAGTAAAATATAAGTAGACTTCTCATCAGCAACAACATATTTCGGAAAACATTAGATATATATCTACAAGTTACTGGTGAAAAATGAAAATTTGTACCCAAATGAAATGAGCATTCAACAGAATGAAAAAAAAAATAATTAAAAATACCTTAGGTGTTTCAGAAAATAAGAGGACTTGTCACCCACTGACCATCACAAAAAAAGTTATTAAAGGAGATTTATTGAAGAAGGACTAAATACAAACTCAGAGGGAAACCATTGGGTATAAGAAACAGGGAGCAAATGAACCATTTAATTTTTATAGGAATACGGTAGATTTAGTGGACTATGATAAAAATAACATACATATAAAATAAGCAAAACAACAATTTAAACAATAATAAAAACTTAGAATGTTGGGAATAGTTGAAACTTGATAAGGTCTTCAAAACAAAGAAGGTTAAAAAAACTTTAGGAGTTTTTAAAAGAAGTGTTATGGGTAAGAGTTTATTTTTTTTAAATATATTATCATAATTTGAATAGAAACCAAAGAGAAATATATTTGTAGCTTCTAAACTATTAAAATAATACAAAGACATAAAGGGAAATATTATTAACCTGACATGGTAGAAAAGAAGGAAAGAATTGCATTAAAATGTATGAATTGGGTATATTTACATCAATCATTTCAATAATCATAACACATGTAACTGAATTGTATAAAATTAAAATACATAGTTCTTGAAACACTGGCCAGAGCAGTCAGAGGAACAAAAGAAATTAAAGGGATACATATAGGAAAAGAAGAACTCAAATTGGCACTATTTGCTGATGATATGATTCTATATCTAGAAGACCCAAAAAGTTTCACAAGAAAACTTCTAGAACTAGTAAATGAATTCAGAAAAGTAGGAGGATATAAAATGAACTCCTATAAATCAAAGGTATTTCTGTATGTCAGTGATAAATCCTCAGAAAGGGGAAAGGAGGAAAACTACACCATTTACAATAGCCTCAAAAACAAACAAACAAACAAACAAACAAAAAAACCCTTGGGAACCAGTTTAATGAAAGAGGTGAAAGATCTATATAATGAAAATTACAGAACCCTAAAGAAAGAAGTCAAAGAAGACCTTAGAAGATGGAAAGATCTACCTTGCTCTTGGATAGGCAGAATTAATATTATCAAAATGACCATACTTCCAAAAGTACTATGCAGATTTAATGTAATTTCAATCAAACTCTCAATGGTATTCTTCATAGAATTAGAAAAAGCAATAATAAAATTCATCTGGAAAAATAAGAGACCCAGAATAGCTTAAGCAATCCTTAGCAAGAAGAGTGAAGTAGGTGGCATCACTATACCAGACCTTAAACTGTACTATAGAGCAATAGTAACAAAAAAAGCATGGTACTGGTACCAAAACAGACTGGTAGACCAAAGGTACCGAATAGAGGACACAGAGACTATCCCACAAAATTACAATTATCTATATTAGACAAAGGTGCCAAACACATGTATTGGAGAAAAGATAGCCTCTTCAACAAATGGTGCTGGGAAAACTGGAACTCCATGTGCAACAAAATGAAATTAAACCCCTCTCTCTCACCATGTACAAAATTCATCTCAAAATGGACCAAGGACTTAGGAATACAACCAGAGACCCTGCATATAATAGGAGAAGAAGTAGTCCCTAATCTTCATCATGTGGAATTAGGCCCCAACTTCCATAATAAGATTCCTGTGGCAGAAGAATTAAAATTAAGAATCACTAAATGGGATCGACTCAAACCAAAAATTTCTTCTCAGCAAAAGAAACAATCTGTGAGGTGAATAGAGAGCCTACATCTTGGGAGCAACTCTTTACCCCTCACACATCAGACAGAGCACTAACCTCTAGGATATATAAAGAAATCAAAAAGCTGAGCACCAAAACAAACAAACAAACAAACAAATAACCCAATCAATACATGGGCCAAGGACCTGAACAGACACTTCTCAGAAAATGATATACAATCAATCAACAAATATATGAAAAAATGTTCATCATCACTAGCAATTAGAGAAATGCAAAACGAATGCAAATCAAAACTACTCTCACTCTAGTCAGAATGGCAGCTATTATGAAGACAAACAACATTAAGGGTTGGCGAGGATGTGGGGAAAAAGGTATACTCATACACTGCTGGTGGGACATCAAATTGGTGCAGCCAATATGGAAAGCAGTATGGAGATTCCTTGGAAAACTGGGAATGGAATCACTATTTGACCAAGCTATCCCTCTCCTCGGTCTATACTTAAAGGACATCAAAACAGCATACTATAGGGACACAGCCACATCAATGTTTATAGCAGCACAATTCATAATAGCTAAACTGTAGAACCAAACTAGATGTCCTTCAATAGATGAATGGATTTTAAAAAGTGGCATATATACACAATGGAATATTACTCAGCAATAAAAGAGAATGAAATCATGGCATTTGCAGGTAAATAGATGGAGTTAGAAAATATAATGCCAAGTGAAGTTAGCCAATCCCAAATAACAAAATGCCAAATGTTTTCTTTGATATAAGGAGGCTGATTAATAGTGGGATAGGGAGAGGGAACATAGGAGGAATTGAGGAACTCTAATTAGGGCAGAGGGGTTGGAGGGGGAGGGAGGGGGCATGGGGTTATAAATGATAGTGGAATGTGGTGGTCATTATTATTCAAAGTACATGTATGAAGACACAAATTGGTGTGAATATACTTTGTATACAACCAGAGATATGAAAAATTGTGCTCTATATGTGTAATAAGAATTGTAATGCATTCTGATGTCATATATAAATAAAACATAATAAAATAGTTATATTGCAAGAGAATATTCTAAGACAAAAGGATATAAAGTTAAAATTAATTAATAGAAAATGATATATTATTCCATAAAGAAGATAAAGGTGTTTTTGTAATAACTTAATGATAAACCTTAAGCTTTCAAAATTGTTTATAAAAAAAATGACAGGTTTATCAGGAAAATTAGGTTGGGTCAAGCCACTCAAACTCTCAAAATTAGTGTGGCTTCATAATTAAATAAAAAGGTAGAAAATGTTCAAATATGTCAGAAATTACAAATAATGTTAAAAGACTAAATTAGTAAAATATAGTTTTTTATGCTATGTTTTGTATTTTGTAAATCCAGTTTATTAAATGTTAAGTTAACTAAACATTAATTTATATCAATTTAATATTTACACCTAAAATATAGAAACATAGAAAGACAAAAATTATGTAATGTTAATACAAAACTAAAGAGACCAGCCATATTTCCAGGTAATACAAGAGTAATCATGAAAATATCATATCACTATACATGGTCTTCCCCATAGAAGGGGAAATAAGATAATTGGGCGAGATGTTCCTGGCATCTAGTGGGCAGAGGCCAGATTTATGGCTGAATGTGTTATAATGCACAGGGCAGTCCTCAAAACAGAGACTTACCTTGCCAAAATTGTTACTAGGGTTGAGGTTAAGAAATCCTGGTATAAGCTCAACAGAGACATAAAGTGGTTGTAAGGATAAGAGGTAATGAACACACAACACTTGGAGACATAACTGTGCGGGTTTACTTGCAATGTATACTGGCAATATATACAGTCAAATTATTTGCTATAGTTCTATATATGTTACAATTTGGTGGATGATAGCAAAAGTAGCAAGTATCCGCTTTCTTGTCAATAGATAATTCACAATTTCCTATTATTAACAAGAGTAAAGGGGGGCAAAACATCATTTTGGATTACTTAATGGTAAAATTGAGTCATATGGTTTAGGATTGTATCCATCACAAATCTTAAAGAGATTTTAATTTTTCCCAGGAAGTGACAATTTAGAAAGAACTGACCCCATCATGCTTATTCAAAGCAGCTAAATACAAGATTCTGTCACTGAAAAGAAATAGCTTATATTTTATTTTCAGAAAGACTACACACATCTCCTGTTACCATAGAGATTTTTGTGCCATATTTTACATTCTTGATAAAAATGGATAGGCCACTTTAAAATCTTAGAGAAATATAGTGATTAGAAGTTAAGATGTTATTCTTTTAGTCATAATGTTTTCACAATCAGGGGAATTTTATGACCCACAGATAAATAGCAAAATGTCAGTCTAACGACATTTGCTATTTAAATGCTCAGTGCTTGGTTTATGATGAAATCAATGCCTGTAGTATTTGGCATATGACAGAAACAGAATGATCAAATCATCCACAACATGATTAGTTTTGTCTTATAAATATATTCATGAGATTTTTGTATATACCTATGTATGTATTTTTAAAAGAAAAGGTTGTGACTTCTTTATATAAGGGCAGAGTTAAGCAAAGGACCTGTTTTATGATAGAGATAACATTTTATATTTTCTTTATATATTTTCATGTAGTATAGAATCAAGAACAAATCTATGTAACTGGCAGATATAGAAAAATATGCTTAGTACAGTAGTAGAACAAATTCTGTATGAGTTTTTTCTTATAATTTCATAGATCATGTACCATGTAATATAGAAAGATCTGTCAACAATGTACATAAATCTTTCTACCTCTTCTTTGTCACAATCTGATTCACACTTTTCATTAACATACAAACTGTACAAGGCATTGAGAAACACTCTGGTCTACCTTATTGTACAAGTCAGTCACCATCATAGCTGTTGTGAAATCTACCTGGTAAGGGACTTTCTTGGAATTTGGTGAGGACTGAAATTTGTTGACTCAGATTGATGACTTAATAGGCTGCAGAGTTCTTGGACAGATTAATTATGGAAATTGATGTGGCTATGTTAAAATACAAAACTTTGTCACACAGATATTTAGATTCTAACTGTTAGAAAACAATACATTATAAAATCTCCTGATTTTCATAACACCGTTCTCTTCTTTTTCTGAATGCTTAAAATATTTTATCTCCATCTTAACTTCATATGCTATATTTAGCTTTTCATGATCAGATGAGAAGATTTATAAAGAAATAAATAGTTGCAGAGTATCCTGATAATGAAACATCACTCATATAAAGAAATTATCCAGGTATGGTTTAGAAATCATGGGGTGGGGGTTGCATTTCATGATTCTGCCTGTCAGTTTGAAAAGTGTAAGGCACCAACAAAACCTTCTTAAAACGAATCAAAGCATTATTTTTAGATTTTCAACTTTTTGCACTGTCTGAAATATTTCTGTACTTGAAACTTCTGGAGAGAGAGAGAGAGCTGATTAAAACTGTTATAGCATAAGATAGTTTGTCTAAGGCAAACATGATGGTTTGTTACCTTATTCATGAAAATTACTCACATATTGAATTGCCCATTTGCACAGGCCCAGAATACGAATAATTCAAATGTCACATTTGAACTGACACTACCATTTTATGAGTTTTCCAGCAAACCATTCATAAAATCCATTTTTGCAGTTGATCTCAATCACTTTATTTCCTGAACATTTTTCTTCGAAAAAGAGCCTTTCAGTTTTTTCTTTATTGCACTGTGCACCATGGAGTAAGCTTGACCTTAAACAAATTGAGGACCTAATCATCACATTATCAGCTGTATGTGGGACATAGGTCAAAAGGTCAATTGAATGCTGTGCAGAGCAAACTGGGCAACTTTCCAAGTCCCTGATGATGCTGTTTAAAGAAAGAATTGTGAGCAGAGAAAACAGGCCATTATATTCTCAAATTTAAAAAGTCCAAGAAATCCATTAAGGTTCACAATTTCTAGAATCATCCACAAGGTAAATGTTAATATTGAACTGAATACACGTTTTCTTTATGTTTAGGAGTTATGTCCAGAGTAGGCAAAAGAAGAAGGCAGAATGTTGATTATGGTTGCTTCTGGCTGAGACTGTTAGAAGATTGGAGGATGATAGCTAAGACATATAGGGATTCTTGAAGTGATAGAGAGTCCTAACATTCATTGTGATGAATCAAGTTGTGACTACTAAAAAAACAAAACATTTTACATATTAAATTGGTAAACTGTATGTTAAGTAATTATTAAAGATTTGAAAAATTAAGAAAATGACTTCTTTATAGGCATGTTGCATAAAATATGATTTCATCTGGTAAAAAGTCTTTTTTACCTATGTTGAATGTTTTAATGTCCCAGCCAATGTTCTAAATTCAATTTTTAATATTTAGTACGTTTCACAAATTTATCTCATTTAATCCTCACAACAATGTGTTCATGTTGGAACTGTTATTAGTTTCAACTTGTTGATGAAGAAACTGTTATGAAAAGAAATGAAATAACTTTCCCAAGGACACACAATTTAATTAGAAATTAGCTTCTTCTGGCGGAGGGACAGCAAATTCAATAAAGTGGGACAGAATATAGTGATAGTAGTTTTTAGAAACAGGCTCCATTTTTAGTAATCTCTTAGAGCACTAGGCAGGAGCTTCTGAACATTTTGTTGTTTCCCAGGATACAAAAATTCATTTATACCGTTCAGAGCAAATGACTCTAAACAAAAAAAGCAATACATGAAAAACCATATCTGTAAAACAATTCTAAAATAGTTACTACATATTTCTATAAATTCACAAATTCTATGCATTGTTGGTAAGTTTACTTTAAAACTCAGATTTGGATCATCAAAGAAAGGATCATTTAGACCAGCCACTTATCAGGCTTGAATGCAAAGGCAAAGTGTTTGTTCATGGTAGGTCATCCTGTATATAATATGGAAACAATATGCTATGCCACTTTCTAGAGGAAGAAATATAAATTAAAGTCAATAAAATTAGGTACTGACACATTACAGTTTTAATTTGTGAAATAGTTCATTCATCCTGTAATAATCTAAAATTTTGGATGCAGTTTAAGCTCTTGAGTGAACTTCAAAATGCAGATTTATTCAAGCATACAAATAAACTCAAACATTCATGGGGAGGAAATGAAGTTCAATTGGACTCTGGTCTGAGAAATCATAGATCAAGGCTTCTTTTTCAATCCTTCAAAGGTTTTGTTTTGTTTTGTCTTTGAGATGGGGGTCTTACTATTTTATCCTCTGTTTATTGGCTCCTTGGAATTACTTGTATTCCAGATGTTCACACATGATAGTCTTAGCCCCCGTTTTACTTTATATCTGAAACTATAAACACAGCCTAACTAAAGACTGTTTCTAAATTTCAAATCGTGAAAGAAAAATTCTGATGAATCCCTGCTAAACCAATAGATTGTCTGATTTCACGCCAAGTGTAAATGTCACTGATGGCCAATGGTGCAGAATTTTGAGGATATAAATATGCCCCTCCAAAGTTGGCAGACAGGACAGGCTTCTAGAAGGAGCTCTGGGATAGGCATCAACCTTTTAAGTTTTGAGAAAATAGACATTTTTAAATCTAAAGAAGCAACTGATAAGAGTAATGAGACCATATTTCCAGAAATGCTTTAGCTTTTTGTTTGTTATTGCAATACACATAACAAAATACCATAAAATGGGGAGCTTATAAATAACAAACATTAATTTCTGACAATTTTAAAACTGGAAAGTTCAAAATCAGGGTGCTGTAAGATTCAGTGTCTAATGAGTAAGAAGTTACTGCTTTATATATAGTGCTTTCTATCTGTGTCCACACATGATGGAAGGGGTGAATGCATTTTCTGGAGTCTCCTTTATAAGGACACTAATCCCATTCGTAAAGAACACTGATTCCCACAGGAACTAAATAACTCCCAAAGGGCCCTCCCCAATACTATCACCTTGGAGGTTAGGATTACAACGTATGAATTTGGGGAGGTATGAACTTGGGGAGGACACAAATAAACTCAGAGCATGTTGATTATATATAAAGAAAGGCATTTAATATTGTCTGATGTGAATTAATTGCCAAATATCAACTCTGATATATAGTTTCAGATTTCAATTTTTTTTGTATGGGGAAAACACATTTTTCCTAAACAAGAATCAAAATAAGTCAAAAGAAAGAAAAACTTCTTAGTATCATTGCTAGCCAACTTCGTTTGCATTTTATAATGAATCATTGTAATGTGCCTTTTTTTGGGAAATGACAGGAAAATAATGGTGTTCGTGAAGACTGGGATCCTTCCATTGTTTCCCATGATGTTTACCTGTTTTTCTTCAATACAGAGTCAGTCATAGCTTAAGTTTTCAAAGTCTTGGAAAAAAAAAATCTTACAAAACAATAGCTAACACAGAATTAGATTGTAATATCAACCTTCAGGCATTAACAAAAATATTATATTTTGTTGATTTATTGTGTAAAGAGTTGGCACGCTCTTCATCCTCTAAGCACACAGCCATTGTATCCAAAGTAATTTAATTTACTTTTATATTTGATGAAGACTATTATGAGGGTGAAAATTAAAATGTCAGAGAAAGTTCTTCACTGTATTGAGACATGTGATATTAGCTATAGCCTCTTTGGCAAGAATTTATATTCTGCCAATGAAATATTTAACTTCTATCATGGTTCTACTCCAATCACATCTGTATACTGATTAAGACTGGAAGATAGTGACATTCTTTGCAGAGAGCAGCTGGAATAAAATGATCAGTTCTCTTAACCTTGGCTTCTGGAATGAGAATTATGAAGAGAAAAAGTAACAGTTACTAAATAAACATTTTAAAAAGGCAATTATCCTTGCAAATTTTTGTTCTTCTGTATAACAAGCACAAAACTCTTTTTTTTTTAAATTTTTTATTGTTGGCTGTTCAAAACATTACATAGTTCTTGATATATCACATTTCACAATTTGATTCAAGTGGGTTATGAGCTCCCATTTTTACCCCATATACAGATTGCAGAATCACATCAGTTACACATCCATTGATTTACATATTGCCATACTAGTGTCTGTTGTATTCTGCTGCCTTTCCTATCCTCTACTATCCCCCCTCCCCTCCCCTCCCCTCCCCTCTTCTCTCTCTGCCCCCTCTACTGACATTCGTTTGTCCCCCTTGTATTATTTTTTAAACAGGGATGAGAGGTGGGAGGGAAAGGGAGAGAGAAGGGAAAATGCATGGAAATGGAAGGAGACCCTCAGAGTTATACAAAAGTACATACAAGAGGAAGTGAGGGGAAGGGGAAAAATAATACAAGCACAAAACTCTTAATGCTTGTTTTCCATGCATGTACAGCTGTTAAGAAAGTACACATCTATCAACTTTTGGTGTCTGTATTGCAATACAAAAGAATCTTTAACTGCTAATCCAACTTCTATAAAATGGTGAGTTTCTTTTTTATTTTGTTTATTCTTAACCTAGCCCAGGTAAGTTTTAGAATATTTCAGTAAATGTCATTTATAAAATGAATACAACTAAGTTTTGTGTATAACCTATGCTGATTTAACTAAATTATTTTAAAATGGCTGAATTTAATAGGCATTTTTACTTGTAGCTGGACAATTCTACATAATGCCCCACAATTTGTTTACTCTTTCTTGCTTTTAAATTGGTAGGTTTGACATTTAATAAACTGACAAAAATGCACAGTTGCTTTTATACACCACTAATGAGCTGGTGTTCATTAGATGGGGAGAGGAGTTGTAAATGAAAAGGAGTTTGAAGTTATTATCTTTTTAATACTTGAAATGTTATCTAGCACTACGAAATTGTTTAAAAAGGTAGTTGGGTTCTTAAGAAATTTGATAGTCCCTGGAATGATTTTATTCACTTTTCTTACTGGGAAACAGATGGAAAAATAGTGTTCAT
This sequence comes from Marmota flaviventris, assembly GCF_047511675.1. Lineage (NCBI taxonomy): Eukaryota > Metazoa > Chordata > Mammalia > Rodentia > Sciuridae > Marmota > Marmota flaviventris. Next base: position 42,194,262 of record NC_092508.1, on the reverse strand, counting down.
TTACTGGGGAACCACTTGGGGCAAAAATGAAATTGATGGACATTTCCCATTTCTCTTTCTTCTGTTTGCTTGTGACACTCAAATACTCTAGACAGGTAAAAGAAAGGTTTTGTAAGGTTTTCTTTATGTATAGATTCCTAGATTTAATAGGATTCATGTAGAAAGTAAGAGAAATGCAAGAAAGTAGTTAGTAAGGGAATGTATTCTGACGAAGGGCTTCTCAAGGTGTTTTTCTTGGGCAAAGCAATGAGGCCAGGGTTTATAGAGTTGAATGGGGAATTTCAAGTATTGACAGCCAATAAACTTGGGTTCAAATCCCATTTTTGCTTTATGTTAACTACAGATTCTTGAAAAATTATTTGCCTGTTTTTGTGAGTCTCTGTGATTTATTCCGAGGAGGAAGAGGGGAAAGAGGAGGGACATAAACAACAGATTCACTTTGAAGGACTAACATGATAACATGACAACATGCAATAGACCAACATGTGTGTGTTTGTTCTGGATAAATATTCTTATCTTTTTTTTTCTTTAATTTCTGCAGACAGAATAGGGACAGAGACTTTCTCACATTGTAATGACTTTGTGAGAAACAGAGCGATTATACTATTGTATCTTTCATAGTTCAGCCTAATTGCTTGTCAGAATACACAATTCAGAACTCTGGATTAGATTAAGTTAAATTAAATTACCAGCTAAGGTATAGCTCAGTGGTAGAACACTTATCTCTTATGCACAAGGCCCTTGTCTTAAGCATAGCTAAAAAATATTTTTAATTAAGTAAAAATCTATTCCTTATATAAAAAATATAATTGCTAACTACACAATGTATAGTTAAGTATTTTCCTGGTATATACAGCTCAAGAGGATTACAAAAAAAGAATCAAGAGGTATTTCATATCATAAAATTAAAAATTAATTTTGGTTAGTAAGATTTGAAGAAAATTAATTGACCAAAATCTTTGTTTTGCTAATGATGCTCAGCTTATAGATCTGTGGTGATTATTAATGAATGAATTAATTAATATGTTAAAAGGGATGATCTACATGATTTCTAATTAACTTTTTTTTTTGGTACTGGGAATTAAACTCAGGGGTACTTAACCACTGAGGCACATCCCTAGCTCTTTTTTGTATTTTTTATTTAGAGACAGGGTCTTACTGAGTTGCTTAGTGCCCCACCGTTGCTGAGGCTGACTTTGAACTTGCGGTCCTCCTGCCTCAGTCTCCCAAACCACTGGGATTACAGTTGTGCACCACTATGTCCGGCTTCCAATTAACTTTTATTAACCTATACAAAACTCAAAAGTTTTCGTCCTTAAGTTGGGTCATATACTGTTTTATTTGTCCTTGTATGTCTTTATATTTATTTATGGAGTTTAGTCTACATATGCACACATATGTATATACATACATAAAATAGAAACACACATATACATGTATGTGTATATATTTAGTAATTTATAACACTTTCCATAGATTTGTAAATTTTGAAATATAATTGTAAATTTTGAAAATAATCTATATTTTATGTCTTTTCTCTCCATTTTATGTTCACAAGATTTATCAGTATAGATGTCTGTAGCTCTATGTGACTCATCTTCAGCGCTCTGTAGTATTTTATTTATAAACTTCAATTTATACTTTAATTTAAATTCATCTTCTTATGGATTAATTGTACATTTAGGTCTACATATAATTTCACATATAATTGAGATCCAACTACACTTACAATCAGTATCATAACTTTAAACTTTTCCATTTTAAGATAATTCTACACATTAATTTAAAACTCCTTTTAATGATCCTTTTAATGGCTGTGCCACTTATATATGCATAATACTTTTTTTAAGCCATTCTCTAATGACAGAAGTTGATTTTCCTCTGGTTTTTCCCCAATAAGAGTAACATGGTATCTTTAGAAATTTTTTTTTTCTTTAGGACTATATTTCTTATTTCCTAAAGACAGATTTCTAGAATAGAATTATTGATTCAAAGCAAATAAGTTTTTAAGGCATTTTATTACACATTGGAAATTTCTTTTAGAAAAGGAGGAACTAAGTTTTATTTCACCAATTCTATAAGAAAACTATTTTATGTCTATACTCTCGCATTATTATTTTTAAAAGTAATTATAAGGCAAACACAAACTTGGCCAATTAGACAATGAATTATTTTATTATATTCATTTGCACTACCAAATGAATGATTGTTTATTGCTTGTTTTTCCTTTTTCATAATATGACTTTTCATGTAATTTGCCAACTGATTTCCATTGCATTCTTCTTTTTTTTAAAAGAGGCAGGACTCCTAATTCTTCAATGACTCATTTGATCACACAGATGGTGTCAACCATAAAGTGGTTTGTTTTCTTGAACTGAATTGATTGCTTTCCTATGAAAGAACCCAGGGAAATGAAATCTGAGTGATGTGACTTATCCAATTTCCTGAAGCATAATGATTTCAGTAAGAAGAGTTATTTTTGGTGATAGATTATTTTCAGTAGAAAATATTTATACAACTCTAAAAATCAGCTTTCACATAAACATTTATTCTTCTAAGTTGTATAAAGAGTCCAGATGTGGAATTACCTCATATATTTTTATTACTGACATTTCATTTTCTTCTTTTTTTTCTTTCTAATCTCATTTTCAGTTCTCCTCAACTATTGCAAACAAACAAACATTGGATTAAGACCAAATTTCTAAAGATATGTACTTAGTATTTATTTCTTCTCACAAAGAAATAAGAATTGTTTTCAAAAGCCCCACCATATGAGTTGGATCTTAGCATTACATTCATGAAACTTACTTCTCTAATTCCTACACATTTCAAACTACTCCCATTTCTACTTATTTGGTGCATTTCCTAATGATAGATTTCTATTCTGGAAATCTATCATTAGGAAATAATAAAAAATACAGCATTAAAGAAAAAAAATTGTGAATATATTCATGATGTTACTCTTATTAGGGAAAAATTGAGGAAAATCATATTCTATCATTAGAAAATGACTTAAATAAAACATGATGAATAAATAAAAGTCACATACTTGTTATAACTATGGTCACAAGGAGATTTTTCTATGTATTTGTTAAACAGATTTTAAGGATGTTAAAATGTATTAAAGTTATTAAATTTTAGTATTTTGTCGATGTTTAGTTCAAGAGTATTAGAGTCAATCTGTTGTGAATTAAAAGGTGTGTAGTCTAATATTATATAAGGCAATGTATAACAGAGACAGAGCATCCACTAATTGGGTTTAAAAGTAGTGTAAGCATGTTTAGTGTCTCACATTTAGCATAATTTGGGGAAGGATATCAAAAATACATTTTAGAAAATGAAAAACAAAGGAACAAGAAATAACTCATTTTATGAAGTATGCACAAATTCTGGCTTCTAGACTAATGGAGTAACTACTTTCCTGATATTTATTTTTCTGTATTCATAAAGATAAATCCTATGGCAATGGTTTCTAAATTGTGTTTCATAGATTTTCAGGATTCTGCAGATTTGACTTAGGTACTCAAAGCCAAAAGGATGGGGTTCTCCTCTGCCAGAGCAGATCTACTGTTACTTTTTCTATGTAGAGTACTTTTTCTTTTCAAGGAAACTGCTATTTTATTTGCAGATGACAAATATCTGAACTGGCCGCTCAATTCTCTTATCTTTTCAGATATTTTGAATCATGGGCAGGACCAGTTACATAACTCAAATCACATAAATAAAAATGCAGGGCCCGTTACTAGAAAATTGTTAGGGATTTCAAGGCAATGACAGAAGAACTTTAAATCCAAGTCTGAGGCTCCTCTAGATGTAAGGACTTGGGTGACAGCATAGGTTTCATGGGTGTGAAACCGGCCTGGAGGATGAGACAGGAAGAGGCCTAGGCGGACACATATGTGTAGAATTTTACTATTGGTGCTTGGCCCAGATTGGTAGTAGAGAGGCCAAGTGCTCATCAGAATCAGCAGGCTCCTCTCTCCACTTCTGCCACCATGCTGCTGAGCTTCTCAGCCTTTAACTAGCCTGCTGCCATGGTTTGCATGAATCACAACACCACAGCCCTGTTCTGAAGGAAAACAGTGAAAAGTGAGTCAGCTTTCATATGTCAAATAGGAGAAATGGGAAGTATTTGAAAACTGTTTGTTAGATACTTATATTTTTTAATTGGGCTATTCCTTATTTAAAAATTAATAACTTACAACACACTTAAAATTGGGAAAATTGACTCAGAGAGCTATCCATCCTCAAGGAGAAAGATGCATTATTGATCATGACAATATCCAACAGGCTCCTGTTTCAAGGTTTTTCTTGTCCTTCTCCCTCTCCCTCCTCCCCCTTCTTCTTTTTCCCTCTCCAGTGTAGATATACCTTTAAGTCTTAAGAATTTCACTGAATTGAAAGCCCAGCAACATCAAAGCTATGACTCTAATGAAGCACAGTATGCATGCTCCTGCAAAAATTCTGATTATGTGTCTCTATCTCATTGTGGGATAAATGCTCTCATATAAAAACAAAACAACAAAATGGCTTCCTTCCTTGTCACAGGTTTGTTTTTTAGGCTCCTTCTTCTGAGTCTACAAAAATGATGTTATATCTGACAGATTTTCATGTTTTACTATCTATAAGCTTTGACTAAGGAAACTCACCCATAGGGCTATCAGGCTGCCAAACATCTAATATCTCAGGTTTCCCTTTTGGGGACTCTTCTCCTGCAATGTGGAAGCGGTTATCACAAGCCATCTTCTTTGTCAGAGGGCTCTCATAACAACAGCACCAAATTAAAATAATGGCTACTTGAAACTAGAGAGGTTCAGTGTTGCAGTGTCTGATACCAAATCCAAACTCCCTCATCTATTTATCTAGATTTTTTTACATCTCTTCCAGATCTCCCTTTCAGGCCTGAGCCACACTCTCCAGTTACTGGGAATGCTGTCAGTTCATGGCTTGCAGCTGAGTTTCTCCCTGGGGATTCCCTTGGCCTAGGAGAGCTATATTCCCAGGGATGCCTGACTTCAGTGACTGGCAGATACAGGATTGAGAGGCCTAATCCTCACCCCAGCTGGGAGCACATCTGAGGCCTATCCATGCCAGTTTCAGAGTTTCCTGTGGAGTTGGCCCAGGTCACTGTTGTGAATGGATCACAGACTTCTGTTTCAGCCCAACTCAGCTTCCTTCTCTATCTCCCTAAGTTGTTAATTCCAACAGCAGGACTCGCTACATAATTTATGGAACACAGTGCAAACACGGACCCTATTTCAAAAAACAGAAAAAAAAAAAAAAACCCTGCCAATAAAGAAACTAAAAAATAAAACTTTTACCTCCCTTCCATAATTTTTTTCTTGTCCAGAAATTTTCTTTTTTGAGATTATTTTTGGTCATATTTGCTACTTGATGAAGTAAAGAAAAAATAAATATTTATTAGCCCAAATTTCACTGTTAATCACTAATATTATACAATATCTGTTATAAATGCCAACACACGTACATTTAATTGATGTTTGGAATCATGGATATCACACATATCATTTTTGCTATTATCTGAATGTTTGTGTTTCTCCAAGCATTCAATAGTTGAAACCTAATCACCAATGTGATAGAGCTAGGAGATGGGAGCTTTTGAGAGATGAATAGTACAAGGCAAAGTTCTTACAAAAGAGGCCCCAGAGACCTGCCTTCCTCTACCTACCATGTGAGGACATAGAGAAAATGGCCATCAGTGAGAAAGTGGGCCTTTGGCACACACTGAATATGCTGGCCTCTTGATCTTGGGCTTCCTGGACCCTAGAATCATGAGAAATAAAGTTCTGATGTTTATAAGCTCTTCAGTGTACAAGGTTTGGTTATAGAAGCCATAACAGGCTAGGTGAAAATTCCATACTTCACACATTTGTGCATATCCATTTAACCCTTCCTCCATGCTCCCTTTATAATCCTGTGGGCAAGACCCAGATAGAAGAATGTGAAGGCATAATTTAGTCAATCATTGGGTGGGAGGCATGGAGAGCTTACCAGTATTGTTCTGAGAAGTCGTTATTAACTGTGATTCCATGGGAAGAGAATCTTCCTGAGAGAACAGAAATGTAGGTTTCCTTTAAAAATTCCACGGCACCACACAGCACACATTGTTTATAAAAGCCATTTAAGACATCTAACACATTTTGATTGAGCATAATATTTAGGTAATATGAGCAGTCTTGGGAATCATAAGCATGTATATGAAAGTAATCCAATTTAGAGAATAGAAATTTTAATTATTTATGGACTAGATAAATGAGTTTGGAATCTATTTTTATGAGATTAGATGCACCTTTGTAAAGTCCTTCTATAGGTCTCAAAAATAATGAGCTGCATTCAGTATCATTTATCACTAATTATATGAATCAGAAAGTTATGAGAGTTTTCACAATTTCAGAACTACATACTTTATTTCCAAAGTATATTCTTTAGTGTATATATCACTTCTATTATGTTTTACTAACAGAAAATAGTAAGCTATTTATCAAAGCATTACCATAATAACTTTAGTAGAAAGAAAAAAAAAACATGAATTGAATCTCTTGAGAAATACTTTAAGTTATAATATTTAAAAGAAAGCTTAATACTTCATTGATTATATTAAAAAAGACAAAATAGAATGATCCTCAGTTAGATCTGTAGTGATTATTACTGAATTAATTAATATCATATGTATGTGATCCCTTTTTTTACTAAGCCCAGCAGAAACATTATATCTAGACTTCTCTTTAAAATTGAAAAGTTTGTGCATTTTAAGGTCAGAAAAGGGAATCATTTTAAGAAGTGTTTCACAATCAATCCTCTCATATCTTTTGGGATAAGACAAACCTGAATATATCTAACTCTTGAGTACCTCTCATCTTTCCCCTTGTGTCCAAATTTCAATGAAAGTTTTCATCATCCTCATGGATATTACTTCATTTAGTCAATAACAACATTCTTTCACTATAATGACAATCAGAATCAAAGTTACTAAAATATTTGCTTCCTATTTATACTTACTATAGTTTTTTTGGCTTTAATATACATACAGGAAAATTTTCAAGACATGATTATTCAGTTCTAATATAATGCTCTACTTAGCAGGCAGGTTGTCTTTTATTCAGAAGTTCTAATCATGGCATCATGGATCCTTCTAGAGTATTGATCTCTGTTTATTTCTACTTTATGATTTCTAAGATTACAATCTGCTTCTATGGGTCATACCCTTGTGGCTAAGGGTTACTGCAGGTGAACAGAAGGATGAAATCAACCCAAATCACGCACTTTCCTGTTTGATGAATCTCAGGTCTTAGCTATTCATGATTACACAAAAGGACCTATTTATGGATGGAAAGTGGGACTAATTCAAACCTTTAAAATGGATTTACAGGAAAATATATTTTAAAGTTCTCATTTGTTACTGGTTAAAATGGAATAAAATGACTTATTTAAGTTACATTGATGTAAAAGGCCATGAAAAAGCTTTGATTCAAGGTCATGTGAAAAGTCACATTTCATGCCAGGTTTTTAAAAGCAGAAAGTGAAGGAAGAACAAGAAAGGCCATGTGCAATTTAATTTGCTCAGAATACTCTTTCTTTCCTCTTTACCTCTACATGTCTATTTTATTGCCTTCTACTTATTCTTTAGTAACTAGCTCAAATTGGTATTGAAAGACATAGGTTCTGATGATGGGCAATTATGGTTCAAAACCAATCTTCATATATGATATTTGAAAATTGTATAACCTCTTTAAAATGTGATACATCTTGAATTGACATATATCTCAAACTGAGATAATAAGAGATCACAACTCATAGGTAGTTGAGAGGAATAATGTGTTAACCCACATAAAGCATATTACCTGGCACCAGAACCTGCATGCTCAAAAAATGCTCCTACTCTTCTTGTCTTATCACTACTGCCCTTATCTCTTCCCTTCTATGGCAGAGTCATTCCCTGGATTCCCTGGAACCAGACAAAATGCATTGCCATTTGGTGGATCATAGTGCAGAACTGAGAGTGAGATTGTTGAGTTCTTTATCTTCACCAGCCCATGATTAGGACAAGCTACATAATCTTTTTAAACCTCAATTCCCCTATCTAAACCACAATAATAACTGTATCTACCTATTAGAAAGTTAAATGATAAAATGCATAGAAGTCTTGCTGGACTTGGTGGCACATGCCTGTAATCCCTACGGTTTGGGAGGTTGAGGTAGGAAGATTGAGAATTCAAAGCCAGCATCAGCAATGGCGAGGTGCTAAGAAAATCAGTGAGATCCTGTCTCTAAATAAAATACAAAAGAAAAAAAAAATAGGGCTGGGGATGTGGCTCAGTGGTCGAGTGCCCCTGAGTTCAATCCCAGGTACGCCCCCCAAAAAAAACCCCACCCAAAACCAAAAATATATGTGTCTCTTAGTAGAATTTCTTACATATCACAATTTAAAACAAAGTAACATTATTTTTTTCTAATTTCCAAAACTTTCAGCTAAGTTTACATAAACACCAAATTACAGTAAAATGATTTAATTGCTGACTTCAACCAACTTGTCTTCTGATCTCATGTGGTGTTGGATATGTATTATTTGGATTTACACTACACATATGTAACATTCATTCTCTTCTCACAGTCATTGGTATGTAACAAAAAGTTTTCATATAGATATGAACGTTGTCATATAGACAGGGACACAGGTATGGCTGCAGAGTTTACCTCTGTTTTATGAGCTGGACCCAGCTTGGAGTTTTTGTATGTATTATTTAATTTCATCTACCACTTTGCTTTTTCAAAGTTGCTATAAGAAAATCTAAAATAATATATATTACTTACATTATATTTATTTCGAATGGCATTATGCTATATCAACTAAAAGAATTCTGATTATATCTCTCCACCGGTTTAATAATATTTGACTGGAAAATCAGAGAAGAATATATAGTTTTCTTTCCTTTCTCACTCCTTATAATTATTCACAAAACAAAAAGGGTCATTACATAATTCGAACTCTTTTGAAAGTCATTCTCAAATTTGGACTTTTCTGAGTATAGCACACAGAAATGCTTTACAAACTGCATAATAAGATATACTCCAGTATTGGAAAATTGCTGTCTATTAATCTGTAAAAGTTACCATAATTTTCTAAACAATAATTAAATTATGTAATTCTCTTATGGGCCAGTTTTCACATTTTAAATCTTTGTAAACCTTACTAATTCCTTCATATTTGTTTTCTAAAATGTGAACTTTCCTCTTCAATTCCAACTTTTGTTTAGCTAATTAAAATTCCCCTATATATTTTGTTTCTAGAACTTAGTTAAATTGTGCCCATGCTACAATTAGAAAACAGAGTCACTGCGCATTTTGTCAATGTACTAATGGCTACTATGCTTGCCTAAATTGCCAAGAGGGCTAAGTGTATAATACTGACTGCTTTATGAAACTCACAGGAACTCTCAGAGGGTGCTGAACAAAACACAGAACCTGATTTCACTTTATTTCCTTTTTTCAATATACCGTTTCTGGATGTTTCCGAAGTAGTAACAAAGCTCCCTCTCTATATGTGTAAAGCTCCCTTTCCACTGTGCAATAAGAGAATGCATTGGGGACAACATTTTACTGGGCTATGTTTTTCTTAGCTCCAGACAAAATAGTTCCTTTCATTCATTTCAAATATTAAAGGACGCCCTATTTAAGTTCCTTCTATACCTGTGTACCTTTTCTACTAGCCAACGTACCTACCATGTTCATCCAATTTGCTTTAGTGAGAAAATTTTCCTGGATAAAGATTCCCAATTTGAAACCATCATGAAAGTATGCTTATTTATCATTGTACTCACTTACCCCTTGGTTTTCATTATTTAACCTCCAAATCATTTTTAACAAGTAGTATATTGCACACTGATGCAATTGGTCCTCAGTGTGTGGAAAGGTGACATTATATGGTCCCTGATTGCTTTTGCTTGTCTTCTGCTCATGAGTAGCCCACCTGACCAATATATATTTTGTACACACGCATTTCCCCCAACACATAACTTAACAAATTCAGATAATCCTGAGCTCTCCTGTATTTGCCTGTAAGGTTGCAACTTCCCAATTATCGGGTTTCCAGTTCCCACTTTAAAACATGCTCTATAAAACCAAATGGATACATGAGAATTTTAGGTGAATCTCCCACAGAATGTCCCTTAACATTTTCTTTTGAAGCCTTGGGAATGCATTAAATAGACATTTACAAACTATTTCTGAAAACAAAGTTCTATTTTGAGAGTCACCAAATAAGTACCTAAGAGTATGCACATTTTAGTTTTTTCTAAGAAGACTATGCCTAGAGTTCAGAGATGAATGACAGCAATAGAGATATTTGCATTTACAAAATATTTGCTTACTAAATTTAAAGTATTTTAATTATGCATGTGTCCAGATAGACCCTAGAAAGTAGCATCTGAGTAACATTACCAGTTACTATAATAGTACTTGCTTATTAAATTTAAAGTATTTGAATTATGTATGTGTCCAGATAGACCCTAGAAAGTAGCATCTGAGTAACATTACCAGAGGATCTAGTTTCATCCCTTGATTCCCTGTATTTGTTAAGGATATTTTTTTCCTAGTCAATCCCAGAAATTTAATCACTCTGCCTATCAAGAGAGAAGAAAAATTAGTCTACATATCAAGTATTGCAAAATATACAAAATAATTACTTTTAGCATTTGCAATTTAAAGTCATAATAAAGCTCATTAAATGAAAATAATATTATAGACTTTTTTTTTAATTTTTACATAGTGAGATTTTGTTAGTAATTCTTTGTAAGTTCTAAAACCTTCCCTAATATTTTACCATGTTATAATTTTATAATTTGTCCTATCATTTCATTGACAGAACTACCATATTGCTACAAATAAAGAAGAATCACTGCATAGTCTTTTCCTTGTTATGATTACTACACACAGAATGCCTTGGAAAATAGTAAAATAATTTTGTTGCAAGAAAGATGCCAGACCTAAAATATACATATTTCATGATTCTATTTTTATGAAATTCTAGAAAATGCAAACTAAGTTATAATGACATAAAGCAGTTCAGTCACTGTATGAAGATGAGGAAAGAGGGAGGCAGGTGGCAGTGATTACAAACGCACATAAGGGAACTTTTCCAGTAATGGATATCTTTAATATTTTCACTAGATGATGGTACACATATACAAAATTTTGTCAAATGATGCAAAATCATATGTGAAGTTTATTACATGTCAATTATACAATAACAACAACAAAACCCTGCTAAACTGCTAAAGATGTGCCAAACTTAACAGGGCTATAAAAATAAAAGAACATAAGAATATAATAAGTGTCATAAATGGAAAGTACCATTTTTGGAAACTTCTAAATCATAAATATCTCAAACCACATAAATATCTTGAACCACTATTATGTATTTTATATATATATATATATATATATATATATATATATATATATATATATATTATTGTAAATTTCAGGATATTAATATAGTTTTATTTTTAGGAGATAATCACATTAATTGCTTCTTTCTAATAACTTTCCCATGTTAGTTAAATATTAAAATAAAATACTATATCTAAAAAAATTAGACTGTGTCAAGGAAACTAAAATCTTAATTTATTTTATCATTTTTTTGGGATAGTGGTATTAGATTAAACCATTTTTACTGCATTATTCAAGAGAATAAATGATAAATAAATAAATAAAGCAAATGGTTTCTAACAATATGTATTATTTGAGTTAGTCCCATGCTAATTGAAACATAAACACTCTGAATTTATCTATGATGAACTCTTAGCCACTTGCATTTCTGATTTAAAAATAAACCGAAAACAGACTTATAATATACCTCTAGTTATTTCTATTCCCTAATTACTTTAACGGCACTGTTGATAAAAACCAGATTTTCCAAGACTATTGGCAGAAATACATACATTATTTTTTAAATTTTAGAAGCAGTTGGAATGTGATTAGCTGAAATTCATAAATGTACATTAATGAATAATAATAAAGTAAGCAGTCAGGGAAGGCCATATTCAAAAATATTATATTGTAACTTCATAGTGTGTACCTCTTTGATTTTTTTAAAAGAGCTAGTACCTCTGAGGCATTTTTATTTTAGTATGGCAAATGATAATTATTATTAAATTGATAAATATTTGTATGTGTTTTATCATTGAATGCAAGAAAATTCAACCTTTATAAATTTAAATGTCTCATGTACTTAACATAACTTATTGAAAAAATATAAATTGGTATTTTAGACATTTTCATTTCTAGTTGAAGTGTATTTTTCATAGGAAAAGTTATTTTTCTGATAATAATGATTAATTATTAATTATTTTTCATGAGATACACAAAGTGAATTTTAAAATAGTGATGCGAGATGAATATGGGTACAGTGTCACATTCATAAATTACTAAGTACACTGGCAGGTACTTAAGAAACTAACAAAATTTTGCTCAATTCTCACAATTATAAAAAGACAAATTTTAACTAAACATATAATACAAGCCACTTTGACTTCTGTAATTGGTTCAACTCCAGATCAATGTAATAATGATTGACAATTTATTTATGAAGATGAAATTTTTAAACATAGTGTCTATTTTGTGCTCATGTTTTTCTCACTTCCAGCTCTCAATTTAAAGTAGGTTTTTATCATTGAACATCCAGATATTTTTTTGTCTTTTCCAGAGTCAATACTTAAATTTTAAAGAAATGCTTTATTACATTTCTAAATAAATACCCTACAGAGAGTTGTCTTTTAGTTAATTTTTGTGCAAAGCAGATTTAATTTATAATTAGTCATGATACACATTTTAAAATACAGTGAGAAACCTAGTATGTACATTGTTGAAAACAAATGAATTTAAAAAGTAATGTTAAATTGATTTTTAAGATCATCAATATGTTCTCTGAAATAAAAAAGTAGAAAGATCAGATTTTGACTACTTTTATATTATTGCAACATTTAAATTTGTGAGATTATACAAGATTGAAATTTTTCAATAGATTATACAAATATTTAATGTAATTTGCTACATTTTCACCAGTATTCAATTTATATTTTACTAGAAATACACATATTTTAATGCTTTATAATAATTGTAATTTTGATACAATAATGATCAATATTTTAGTTCTACATTGTTCTAGAAATAATTACTAAAAAGGATGAAGTACTTGCTCTCTGGGAACTCATGATGAAGTAGTTGATCCAGATAAGCCAATAGATGTATACAGGGGAGCTTAGTACATGGTAATTTAGGGATTAAGAGAAAAGAAATGCCTGGTGATATAGCACAGAGGTGGGGCAATTAAGGCAGATAGCACTGGAGGATTAGAAAAAAAACATGGAAAATTTCCAGGTGATGTCCTGAGGGACAAGTGAGTACAGCCTACTCTAAAAGTAACTGAGATTGTGAGACTTTGGTGGCATGGTCAGTGTAATAGGCACAATAAATCAAGCAGCTTGATTCTGAATTACAGGACCAAGCTGCCAGAACATGGCATGATGAGGACTAAGTCCAGAATGCACTGTGCAGAGATGTTCAGGTCACATGAAGAACGCTGGGTGGGCCATGATAAATAGCCTCGACTTGGACACTATGGTAGAAAAATTGAAGATTTTATTCAGATGTGCATGAGAACTATAACTTTGGGGAGCAACACAGAAGTTGATGTGATTATTTAATAAATGATTACTTGATACCTATGTAGTAGATGGATAGGAGATTGCAAAACTATATATAGAAAGGTCGGGCGGTTCACAGAAGCTGCAAAGGACATAGTAAGTGCGTTGTGGGTGCTCAACATCAGCTGTCACATCCCAGTGTGCAGAACACAATGGCAACTTCTACTGCACTTAGTAGAAGTTATTTTCCAATTATTTGGAGGTAGAAAAATACGAATCAAACGATTATTGGTGGTAAAAATATTTGGGTTAACATCTTCACTTTTTAAATTATCATATTTAAAATCATATTTTTCTTTCAGTAATTATTTATGTGCCAGGCAATCTTATTTGCCCTTGGCTTTAAAGTTTCCTTCAGTTTTATTAAACATTACACATGTTTCTTTCTGCCTCTAGTCTCCTGATCTCTCTCTTCTAAAAACCTTTAACTTATAAACTTTGTAATTATAAGTACTATCCAAATCTCATAGCCTCCAGCCAGTTTTATAACCCAGGAAACGTCTTTCCCAAACATCTGGAAATCATCTTTTTTAATACAATCACTGGGGAAGGTATTGCTGCTGTCTCCCAGTAGACTTCAACAGGGGCCTTCTTGCTCCAAGTTGAAAATAGCCTCCTATCCTGAATGTAGGAGAAAGTTCATTTTTCCTTTAGGTAAGGCCAAAATGGAGACAGGTGATCTGTGATCACCCCACCCCAGATTTTCACAATCCTCCACTTCTTCTCTTGATAGAGACTGATATTCACACTTGCTTTCTGTTCAAATTATTATTTCCATTGTCAATAATATCAGAAAAAAATCAGTCTTTGCTTATTTTGTTCTTAACAACTCTGATGCTATATTAAGGTTTAACAAATTAAGTGAAAGGAGACAAAGGGTGGAGGGGGTATCTAGAAAAGTGTTTATAAATATTAGATAAACAGATTGAGCTTAAGACACAAGGAAAAGAAACCAGGAGATGGGTGAGTATTTTTGAAAAAAGATTTTCAGTTCAATGGATTGCTGGTTCCAATTGAGTTGAGGCATTGAGGAGCTGGGCTAGGCACACAGAAGCTGGTAGTCACAAAATGACTCTTGAAATTGAAATCATGAAAGTACTGCACTTGTTGCTAGTGATATGGTGTGGTGACAAATGGAGGAGACCAGGCATGATCAGTTGAGGGAAGGATCCAAGGAATTGAGTAGCTGGTTCATTGAAGAAATCCCTTATAGATGCTTACAAATTAAAGGGAACTATTCTGATGGTGGTGATAATGTAGAAGCCTTTTATTTTAGTTTAGATTGAGATCACATCTTGCTGTTGCCCAGGCTGATCTCAAACTCGTGGGCTCAAGATATTCTCCTTTCTCATAGTCTCCCAGGGAGCTAGAATAATAGACTCATGCCACCATGTGTGACTCAAACATTTTACACAAGATATCAGAACTTAATTCAAAACTTTGAAGAACAAAAGAAATACACAGGACTGAGGATGAGAATAAGAGGACAGATGATTATGATTAGGTAAAGCAACACTAGGGACACAGAAGTCTCTATCACCATTTTGCCAAGAACTCATCTGAAAAAAAATGGAATGGTTTTGAGATTTCATGCTATGTGAAATGTGACATGCTAGATTGTCACTATTTAATGGATGCTGAGAGAACCAGGGACATCTGTACATGCAAAGCTTTATATTATAGGAGACAATCGGGAGCATAGAGAACATTTCTAATGTGCAGGAAACATTCCTGAGTTTTCCCCTGGAGAGTAACACTATCTCTGGCTTATAAGGAAGTTTATTATACAACTAGAGCAAAGCTTGTCAGTTCTTCACTTAAAAGATGGGAAAAATCGTGGGACACTCATGAGGAATGGTCTTGCAAAGTGGACAGCTATGAAATAAACACACATTTATTTGTTTTTAAACACGATAGGTTATTAATACTTCAATGTGAAAACAATACATTGATAATATAGGGTATATTTAATAACACAAAATGCACTATAGACTTATGTATGTATGTGGATATGTATATACTTATTGGTACTGGGAATTGAGCCAAAGGATTCTTACTACTAAGTTACATCCCCAGGACTTTTATAAAAATTTTGAGACAAGGTCTTGATAAATTGTTGAGACTGTCTTCTAACTTAAGATCCTTCTGCCTCAGCTTTCCAAGTCAATGTGATTATAGGTGTGCAAAATACCACATGCCAGGTATACAATCATTTAAAAGAACAAATCACTTGTAACTGCCAGATTTATTTATATATATGTATATATATATATATATACACACATATATATACACACACATACTTTAAATATATACAAATATATATATATATAATGTGTATATATATATGTGTACTTTATATATATATATATATATATATATATATATATACACACATATATATTTATATATGTACACTGAAATGCAAAATAAACTTCAATATTATTTGTACTTGCTATTTTTTATGGTCTGACCACTCTTCTTTTTCATTTATTAGTTTCAGTGTTTTTAACAATACAAGTAAAAAAACATAACAAACTTTATTAAGCTTTTCCCATTTTTCCTTAGCATTCACCTGCTTTCTTTTCTCTTAACTTTGGTAACAGATTTGATACATTGGTATTAAGTGTTAGAGCTCAAAATTAGTGTAATTAAGCTTGAAGGTGTTATATATTCACTATGGATTGGAAATTATTAATTTTAGATATCATGATGCTTACAGAACGAGAACTAAACAGAAACACCATACAGGAAATGAATAGAAAATCAAGGAGAGATTTAGAAAAAAAGCTTCTTAAGTGTAAGAACCAGACCTTTGAACACATTCGAGAAAGTGGCACTCTCTTAATTAGGAATACACATTGTAGTTCAGAGAACACTGGCAATTCTTCTCACAGAAGAATTGAAAAGACCCAGCATTGTATGACCTGATGTCTTCATAGCTGGGACACGACATCTTACATTTTATACTGAATGGGACTGGTGTTCTTTACTTGGCACCTGATTTCTTTCACTAAGCAGTGGGTCAATAACAACTTCTGAAATATCTTATTATAAGACTGCTAAATTTAGAAATTGCCTTGCCAACAGAAGGGTCTTGAAGCACTTTGAAACCCTTGACAACCAATTTACAATGTACATATCACAGGAATGGCATTGCTTGCTCCCAGAGTACTCATCCCTTGGGTGAAACATGACAATGATTAAGAGTAGGGCAACATTGCTGTGTTAGCTAGCTTTTTGTCACTGTGAACAAAATACCTGAAAAGAACAACTTGGAGGAGGAAAAGTTTATTTTGTCTCATGGTTTCAGAGGTTCAGTCTATGGATGACTGACCCAAATGTTCTGGGCCTGATGTAAGACAGAACACCATGGAGGAAGGAAGATTAAAACTGCTCAGCTCATGGCAGCTGCAAAGCAGAGAGAGTAAAGGAGGAGCCAGAGAGACCAGATACAATCCCTAAGACTATCTTCCCAGTGACCTACTTCTTTTAGACATCCCCAACTACCAACAGTTACCAACCACCCAGTTAATCCATTTAAATTATTAATCCATCAAAAGGAGTAATGCACTGATTAAGCTACAGCTCTTATCATCTAATCATTTTAGTTCTTGAATTAACACAGGAGCTTTCAGGGGACATCTCATATGCAAACTATAAGAATTGCACCACTGGTAAAGAATTCTATCTACTCATGGGAGCTGATCAGGAGGGATGTTAAGACTGACAGAATTTATATTAACTATTAGAGATAGGTCATGGCATATGGTTTAGCATTCATATTACTTTCAAAAAGTGCCATAATTTCAATAGCACAAATTTTTTTTTTAATTTTTTATTGTGGGTACAATAGCACAAAATTAAAAGAACTTTGAGGTCTTAAAATGAGGACCTGTTATAGAACAATATGTAAAATAAATCATAAAACATACCGTTTCACTGAGACACTAAAGTATTGGGGTGCAGGTTTAAATTTGAAGGTCTCTTTCTCCAGTTTTCAACTACTAAAAAAATTGCTTTTTGTTAATTGGTTCCTAAAGTGTTTATCTGTAAGTGTCCTTTCTAATAAACAGTAAAGTTTAGCTTAAAAATATCTTTGGGGAAACGCGAGAGGTTTGTCGCACGGAGGGTAACACTGCTTATTCAGCAAATCGCCCCGCGGCTAGAGTCTGCAGCGCGCGCTGGGATAGAGACGCAGGGTTACAGCGCTGCAGTTTCTGCCAGCCGCGCAAGCACTGTACTCAGGGCTGAATTCTGGGTTCGAGACAGGGGAAGGAAGCGGTCCATCTCGCTTCTCCACACCGGTCAGACCACAGAGGAGGCCAGCAGCCACCATGTTGGTAAACTGACGTCACCACCCCTGTTTTCGACTGACCGCAGCTCATTCAGCCATAGAACAGGTAATTTCAGGCTGCAATTCGCCTGCGGCTTGCAGACAGATTGCTAGGGTTCAGCGCCTGGGTGCTTCTTAGAACCTGATCTTATCAGAGTGAACACCGAGCGCGGGGCGGCCGAGTTCAGGCTCCCGGAACCGTCCCGGAACCGCCCTGGCCCAGAGCTGCGGAGCCTGCGGAGGCTGCTTCTTGGACCCTGCTCCTATCAGAGCACACCAAGCACTAAGCAGCCGAATTCCGGCTCCCGGAACTGAGCCCGCGGGGACTGCTTCTTGGAGCTTACACTTATAGGAGCTTACACCGAGCACGGAGCAGCCGAGTTCCGGCTCCCGGAACTTCCCTGGCCCGGGGCTAGGAGCCCGCGGAAACTGCTTCTCGGTCCGGGTCCTGCTGAGGGCCGGTCAGGTCTCACCCGTTGCTTTGGTTGCCCGGCAAGGGGAACGAAATGCTGCCATTCGCATAGGATACCAACATGGCAGAGATCTGATGTCTGCAGAAAGCGGCGGAGGAGAGAACTTCATCAATACCAGCGGTGACATAAGCAGTTGGTCTCCTGGTAGGGGGGGTGAGGCACAGTCACCCGAGTCTCCTCAATTTGTCGTCGAGCCAGAGGGGAGGAGCCGGGCCGCCGCCAGCGCCCGGAGCAAGCCCAGCGGCTCGCCAGCGTGGTGACCGCGTGACCCCAATTGGAGAGGGGGTGGAGCGGAGCCGCCACCCGCACCCGCAAGGTGGGCAGACCCGCGACCCAGTGGTACATGGGCGTGGTAGGAGGGGCAGGGCAGAGCCGCCGTTCGCGCTTGCAAGGTAAACAGACCTGTGACAGCCTGGCGGGTCAGGCCCAGTGGCCTGCCAGTGTGGTACACACGTCACCCCAACTGGAGTAGGGGCAGAGCAGATCCTTCTCCCACGCCCGGATCAGGCCCTGCAGGTGTGGTGGTCACGTGACCCCAATTGGAGTGGGGGAGGAGCGGAACCGCCACCCGTGCCCGCAGGGTGAGCAGACCAGTGATCAACCTGCAGATCAGGCCCAGGGGTCCGCAGGCGTGGTAGGAGGGGCAGGGCAGATCCGCCGCCCGCGCCTCCAAGGTAGGCAGACCTACAACAGACCGGCGGATCAGGCCCAGGAGCCTGCCGGCGGGGTACAAACACCACCCTAATTGGAGTAGTGGCAGAGCAGAGTCGCCGCCCGTGCCAGGAACAGGCCCAGCGTCCTGCAGGCGGGGTAGTCACGACACCCCAATTGGAGTAGGGGCAGAGCAGAGCCTCCACCCATGCCCGAAAGGTGGGCAGATCTGCGACCGACCAGCGGGACAGGCCCAGTGGGCTGCCGGTATGACAGACACGTCACCCCATTTGGAGTAGGGGCAGAGTAGAGCCGCCGCCCGCGCCTGCAGGGTAGGAAAACCTGCAACCGACCGGTGGATCAGGCCCGGTGGCCTGCCGGCGTGGTACACTCGTCACCCCAATTGGAGTAGGGGCAGAACAGAGCCGCCGCCAGCTCCCAGAACAGGCCCAGTGACCTGCCGGTGTGGTAGCCACGACACCCCAATTTGAATAAGGAGAGAGCAGAGCCGCCACCCGCACTTGCAGGAAAGATACGCAAGCAGTATGAAAAGACAAGGAAAGAAAGGACCACAAGCAATGCAGGTCAACGCAACTTTAGAAGAGGTAACAGCTGCAGCAGATGGAATGTCAGATAAAGAATTCAGGATATACATGCTTCAGATGATCTGGAGTATCAAGGAAGACATTAAACAGCAAAATCAGACAATGAAAGATCACTTCGACAATGAATTACGCAAACAAATCCAGGAAGCAAAGGATCAACTATACAGGGAGATAGAGGTTATAAAAAACAAACAATCAGAAATCCTAGAAATGCAGGAAGCAATAAACCAACTTAAAAACTCAATGGAGAATACTACCAGCAGAGTAGAACACTCAGAAGATAGAACATCAGACAATGAAGACAAAGTATTTCAACTGGAAAAGAACATAGACAGCTCAGCAAGACTGTTAAGAAACCATGAGCAGAACATCCAAGAAATATGGGATAACATTAAGAGACCAAACTTAAGAGTCATTGGAATACAGGAAGGTACAGAGCTCCAAACCAAAGGAATGAGCAGTCTATTCAATGAAATAATACAAGAAAACTTCCCAGACTTGAAGAATGAGACAGAATCCCAAATCCTAGAAGCCTACAGGACGCCGAATGTGCAAAATCATAAGAGATCCACACCTAGACACATTATAATGAAGATGCCCAACATACAGAATAAGGAGAGAATTTTAAAAGCTACAAGAGAAAGGAAGCAGATTACATTTAGGGGTAAGCCAATCAGGATAACAGCTGATCTTTCAACACAGACACTGAAAGCTAGAAGATCCTGGAATAACATATTTCAAACACTGAAAGAAAATGGGTTCCAACCAAGAATTGTGTATCCAGCAAAATTAAGCTTCAGGATGGAGGATGAAATTAAAACCTTCCACGATAAACAAAAGTTTAAAGAATTCGCAGCTAGAAAACCATCTCTTCAAAACATCCTCGCCAAAG
Source organism: Marmota flaviventris (assembly GCF_047511675.1). Classification (NCBI taxonomy): domain Eukaryota; kingdom Metazoa; phylum Chordata; class Mammalia; order Rodentia; family Sciuridae; genus Marmota; species Marmota flaviventris. Next base: position 42,173,581 of record NC_092508.1, on the reverse strand, counting down.
CATTACAGGAAGAGGAAATGGAAAATAACAATGAAAACCAACAGTGGGAGGTAGGACAGTAAAGGGGGGGGGGGAATAATCAAAGAGGAAAACAAACCATGTTTAGTAACAAAAATAAACAAAAATGGCTGGAAGAACAAACCATATCTCAATAATAACCCTAAATGTTAATGGCTTAAACTCACCAATTAAGAGACACAGGCTAGTAGAATGGATCACAAAACAAGACCCAACAATATGCTGCCTACAGGAGACGCATTTGATAGGAAAAGACATACGTAGGCTGAAGGTGAAAGGTTGGGAAAAATCATATCACTCATATGGACTTCGGAAACAAGCAGGAGTGTCCATACTCATATCAAATAAAATAGATTTCAAGCCAAAGTTAATCAAAAGAGATAAAGAGGGACACTACATACTGCTTAAGGGAACCATATACCAACAAGACATAACAATCATAAATATTTATGCCCCAAACAATGGTGTAGCTATGTTCGTCAAACAAACTCTTCTCAAGTTCAAGAGTCTAATAGACCACCATACCATAATCATGGGAGACTTCAACACACCTCTCTCGCCACTGGACAGATCTTCCAAACAAAAGTTGAATAAGGAAACTATAGATCTCAATAACACTATTAATAACCTAGACCTAATTGACATATATAGAGTATACCACCCAACATCAAGCAGTTACACTTTTTTCTCAGCAGCACATGGATCTTTCTCAAAAATAGATCATATATTATGTCACAGGGCAACTCTTAGACAATATAAAGGAGTAGAGATAATACCATGCATCTTATCTGATCATAATGGAATGAAACTGAAAATCAACGATAAAAGAAGGAAGGAAAAAGCATACATCACTTGGAGAATGAACAATAGGTTACTGAATGATCAATGGGTTATAGAAGACATCAAGAAGGAAATTAAAAAATTCTTAGAGATAAATGAAAACACAGACACAACATATCGGAATCTATGGGACACATTGAAAGCAGTTCTAAGAGGAAAATTCATTGCTTGGAGTTCATTCCTTAAAAAAAGAAAAAAACAACAAATAAATGATCTCATACTTCATCTCAAAATCCTTGAAAAAGAAGAGCAAAACAACAGCAAAAGAAGTAGAAGGCAAGAAATAATTAAAATCAGAGCTGAAATTAATGAAATCGAAACAAAAGAAACAATTGAAAAAATTGACAAAACTAAAAGTTGGTTCTTTGAAAAAATAAACAAAATCGACAACCCCTTAGCGATGCTAGCGAAGAGAAGAAGAGAGAGAACTCAAATTACCAGCATACGGGATGAAAAAGGCAATATCACAACAGACACTTCAGAAATACAGAAGATAATCAAAAACTATTTTGAATCCTTATACTCCAATAAATTAGAAGATAGTGAAGGCATAGATAAATTTCTTAAGTCATATGATCTGCCCAGATTGAGTCAGGAGGATATAGAAAACCTAAACAGGCCAATATCAATTGAGGAAATAGAAGAAACCATAAAAAGACTACCAACTAAGAAAAGCCCAGGTCCAGATGGGTTTACAGCAGAATTTTACAAAACCTTTAAAGAAGAACTAATACCAATACTTTTCAAGCTACTTCAGGAAATAGAAAAGGAGGGAGAACTTCCAAATTCATTCTATGAGGCCAACATCACCCTGATACCTAAACCAGACAAAGACACTTCAAAGAAAGAAAACTACAGACCAATATCTCTAATGAACCTAGATGAAAAAATCCTCAATAAAATTCTGGAGAATCGGATACAAAAACATATCAAAAAAATTGTACACCATGATCAAGTAGGATTCATCCCTGGGATGCAAGGCTGGTTCAATATACGGAAATCAATAAATGTTATTCACCACATCAATAGACTTAAAAATAAGAACCATATGATCATCTCGATAGATGCGGAAAAAGCATTTGACAAAGTACAGCATCCCTTTATGTTCAAAACTCTAGAAAAACTAGGGATAACAGGAACATACCTCAATATTGTAAAAGCAATCTATGCTAAGCCTCAGGCTAGCATCATTCTGAATGGAGAAAAATTGAGGGCATTCCCTCTAAAATCTGGAACAAGACAGGGATGCCCTCTCTCACCACTTCTGTTCAACATAGTTCTCGAAACACTGACCAGAGCAATTAGACAGACGAAAGAAATTAAAGGCATAAAAATAGGAAAAGAAGAACTTAAATTATCACTATTTGCAGATGATATGATTCTATACCTAGCAGACCCAAAAGGCTCTACAAAGAAACTATTAGAGCTAATAAATGAATTCAGCAAAGTGGCAGGATATAAAATCAACACGCATAAATCAAAGGCATTCCTGTATATCAGGGACAAATCCTCTGAAATGGAAATGAGGACAACCACTCCATTCAAAATATCTTCAAAAAAAATAAAATACTTGGGAATCAACCTAACAAAAGAGGTGAAAGACTTATACAATGAAAACTACAGAACCCTAAAGAGGGAAATAGAAGAAGATCTTAGAAGATGGAAAAATATACCCTGTTCATGGATAGGCAGAACTAACATCATCAAAATGGTGATATTACCAAAAGTTCTCTATAGGTTTAATGCAATGCCAATCAAAATCCCAATAGCATTTCTTGTAGAAATAGAGAAAGCAATCATGAAATTCATATGGAAAAATAAACGACCCAGAATAGCAAAAACAATGCTAAGCAGGAAGTGTGAATCAGGCGGTATAGCGATACCAGACTTCAAACTATACTACAGAGCAATAGTAACAAAAACAGCATGGTACTGGTACCAAAACAGGCGGGTGGACCAATGGTACAGAATAGAGGACACAGAAACCAATCCACAAAACTACAACTATCTTATATTTGATAAAGGGGCTAAAAGCATGCAATGGAGGAAGGATAGCATCTTCAACAAATGGTGCTGGGAAAACTGGAAATCCATATGCAACAAAATGAAACTGAATCCCTTTCTCTCGCCATGCACAAAAGTGAATTCAAAATGGATCAAGGAGCTTGATATCAAATCAGAGACGCGCTGGCTGATAGAAGAAAAAGTTGGCTACGATCTACAGTCGGTGGGGTCGGGCTCCAAATTCCTCAATAGGACACCCATAGCACAAAAGTTAATAACTAGAATCAACAAATGGGACTTACTCAAACTAAAAAGTTTTTTTTCAGCAAAAGAAACAATAAGAGAGGTAAATAGGGAGCCTACACCCTGGGAACAAATCTTTACTCCTCACACTTCAGATAGAGCCCTAATATCCAGAGTATACAAAGAACTCAAAAAATTAGACAAAAGGAGAACAAACAACCCAATCAACAAATGGGCTAAGGACCTGAACAGACACTTCTCAGAGGAGGACATACAGTCAATCAACAAATACATGAAAAAATGCTCAACATCTCTAGCTGTCAGAGAAATGCAAATCAAAACCACCCTAAGATACCATCTCACTCCAGTAAGATTGGCAGCCATTAGGAAGTCAAACAACAACAAGTGCTGGCGAGGATGTGGGGAAAAGGGTACACTTGTACATTGCTGGTGGGACTGCAGATTGGTGCAGCCAATTTGGAAAGCAGTATGGAGATTTCTTGGAAAGCTGGGAATGGAGCCACCATTTGACCCAGCTATTCCCCTTCTTGGTCTATTCCCTAAAGACCTAAAAAGAGCATGCTACAGGGACACTGCTACATTGATGTTCATAGCAGCACAGTTCACAATAGCAAGACTGTGGAACCAACCTAGATGCCCTTCAATAGACGAATGGATAAAAAAAATGTGGCATTTATACACAATGGAGTATTACTCTGCATTAAAAAATGACAAAATCATAGAATTTACAGGGAAATGGATGGCATTAGAGCAGATTATGCTAAGTGAAGCTAGCCAATCCCTAAAAAACAAATGCCAAATGTCTTCTTTGATATAAGGAGAGTAACTAAGAACAGAGTAGGGACGAAGAGCAGGAGAAGAAGATTAACATTTAACAGGGATGAGATGTGGGAGGGAAAGGGAGAGAGAAGGGAAATTGCATGGTAATGGAAGGAGACCCTCAGGGTTATACTGTGGAGGGGGTAGAGAGAGAGGAGGGGAGGGGAGGGGAGAGGTGGGGAGGGGGGAGGGTGGAGGATGGGAAAGGCAGTGGAGCACAACAGACACTAGTATGGCAATTTGTAAATCAATGGATGTGTAACTGATGTGATTCTGCAATCTGTGTATGAGGTGAAGGTGGGAGTTCATAACCCACTTGAATCAAAGTGTGGAATATGATATGTCAAGAAATTTGTAATGTTTTGAACAACCCACAATAAAAAATTAAAAAAAAATATCTTTGGGCATTTACAATGTGATAAACACTATAGAGGGTACTGGGAATATAATCACAGATGTGGCATGGTCTCTGAGCTTGAGAAATTCATCTTACCTCCACATTTTCTGGAAAGGTTTCAATGGTGAGATTTCCTATGTGTTATATCAGAAAGTTTTGAGGAAACTATGTACTAAAGCAAGTCAATTCAATTATAACATAATTGTATGGTTACTTTCAGAAAATGCTAATGATTCCCTACTTTTAAATATATCAGTTACAGTTGATTGAAATGTGCTTTTTGACTGATTCTGTATTAGAAGTACTATGGTACTATATTAAAAAAAATAAACGGGACGTGAGAAGCAATCCAAAGGGGCTGTTGTCTACCTAATAGACAACATATCATATAAAGCTACATCTATTCAGATTGTCAAAGATCCTTCCTTCTTTCCTTCCTTCCTTCCTTCCTTCCTTCCTTCCTTCCTTCCTTCCTTCCTTCCTTCCTTCCTCCCTCCCTCCCTCCCTCCCTTCCTCCTTTCCTCCCTTCCTCCCTTCCCTCCCTCTCTGTATTTCTGCATCAATTTATAATCCTAGTCTTTTTTGGCAATGGTGATTATGATAATGATGATATTTGATTCAGCAATTTTATAATAATTGTGAGTAACTCTCAGCATTGAGCAAAAATTACTCAAAAACTATGGAAAGAAGGTGTTTGAACCAAAAGGTAGAAGAAAGGATCTTTTGGAATTCATTCCTTTGCCTCCTCCTAGTACTCCAGTCCCAATTGGCATGCTCTGTTGGACAGACCTTTTTACATCTCTGAATCACCTGCTTTTGTTTGTCATATTTGAGATGAAAGGTGAATTGAAGGTGATTACAAGTGTGCAGATAAAATTGTCCCTTCACTTTCAGAACTTGTTAATATGTCACCTTACATGGTAAAGGAGAGTTTGTAAATAGGATTGAATTGAGGATGTTGAAATGGGAGATTATCCTGGATTATCAGTGTGGACCCAATGAGAGGGAGACAGGAACTGTAGTGAAAGTGATATGACATGTGCAAAAGTATTCAAAACTAAAACGATGCAAGCACACATCGAAGAGCTCTGGAGCATGTCCAAGCCCAGAACGGCAAGGACTGGGCTCCTCCTGTGAAACTTCCCCAAGAAGGAGGCCTAGTGAAGCAAGACTTTGATGCCTGGAACTGCACCTCCAAAACTGTAAGGGATTATGTTTGCTGGTTTTAAGCCACTACATTTTGGGCCATTTCTAACACTAGTGATAGAAAAGCCATACAATAAGCAAAGGACATAAAGAATATTCAGGCTAAACCTTCTTTATTCCTGACCGTGGAAATTCATTTAATATGACAATCAAACACTTAAAAAAAAGTGGCTCTTTCCTGCACAGAAAAGTCTTCATTTCACAAGAGTAGTTTCTAAGGGAATTCTTTTGTATTACATAGAGAACTGTCCATGTTTCACTTGTACATGTGATTGCTATTTAGCACACACTTTTACCATGAATGGTGATGAATGGTGTTTGGGCTCATGGAGAATTATTCATCCATCCATACTCATCTGACATTGTTTGTGAAAAAATGTCCTATTAGTTTAGAACTTAAAACAATTTTCAAGACTACATCTTTCTTCCATCTTTCCCTTGAAAAATCCAGGTAGTTTAAAATAAAATAGCTGCATATTGCTGTCCTAGTCAAGCTCATAGTCACAGCCAATTAAAACATGACTTGAACAGGAAAAGTTATCAGAGTTGGGTTACAGAGAGAACTTTAAAGGCAGCAGCTTTACTTTTTCTTAGCTCAGTGATATTAATATTCTAAAGTTGGACATTAACATGCCAAAATAGTCTAAAAGATTAATGAGCAACTTCAAAGAATCCTTAGTGATAAAATGAAATCTCTCATTATGTTTTCTTTCTTTCCTTCTTCCAAGCTTTTCCACATCACACCTGGGAGACACTGAGATGAGAATGGGTTTATACTTGTCCAGATGTTTTCTATTGTGGGCCCTTTGTCTTTGGAAATACCAGATAGGGATAAAATAAAGGAGTAGCAAATTTTAACACCTGCAGCAGGTACTCCACTCTTTCTTTTCCACTTTCTCCTTGAATAATGAAATACTTGAAGAAAATAGGCCAAACGTATTTCTCTGAAAACCTCAATGAATGACTTTCTAAATTACTGACTGCTTGTATAAATAATCTGAAATTCTGAGATAAAGCTTAACAAAGCTTTAAAAAATCTTATGAATGTTAGCAGTCATTTTCAAACCTCGCAATGTGGAAATTCAAATCTGAAGATTAGTGTCCATCTGTTGTCACTGGATACTAAATATCATTCAATATGCTAGAGGTGGCAAAGGGAGGTGAATGACATTAAAGAAACCCAATGCAGTGATGGAAGCCTGCAAAGCAGGATGTAGATAAAAATTCAGACATAATGAAGTGATGTCAGATGAACCATGCCATCATTGTGTGGTTTGGATGCAACCGTGATGGTGTTGGAGGGACAGAGAGGTCAGTGTAGCTTAACTCCTTTTATACTTCCCCTTCACAAATACTGCCTATTTATATTCTTAACAAAAGGTCAGTGTTACCATTTCTTACCATTTATTGCCTTCAGAAAATTTCTTACTCATTCAGATTTTTAAAGAACATTATCTTCTGTGTAAATCTCTTCCAGATCTCGCATTTTCCAGGTTTGAAACCTTAATACATTACTGAAGATAGTACTCAATGTTGAGAATTTTGAATAAAGACAAAGGATTAAACAAAAGGAGCTGATAGATTTCCCCCACAAGTAATGTATGAGGTAGGACCATTGGACACTCGAGTCTATTTACCCAGCTGTCTTTCCTATTTTCTTCCTCCTCTGTCTCTGTCTTCTCCTTCTCTTATGTTAGGAGTAAGAGTTGAAAAAGTTAACACCCTTCCAAATCTGATAGGAGACATGATCAATGAGCTGGAGTGATAACAGACTCCTAATCTTTCATCCCATGAGACAAAGATGCCAAGAAAGCTGGAACTGTAAAAGAAAGAAAATTCTAGATGAAATTCTACTTTATATCCTTCTATATGAACTTGTCAGTTTCCTTTCCGTTCTCCATTTCTCCTAACCCTATATCTCGTATAAAACTACATCTCGTCCTAAGTCTTCACGGTTTGATTTTAACTTAGTTTGGTTACTTAATTGCTGTGTAAATATAGAGAAATTACTGTTTCTAGTAAATGAGGGCAAACAAACTCTTAGTGATAAAAATTAAGTATATAGTCATACCTTTAGTTTAAATAATTTGTCCACTGTCCTGTTTCTATAGTATTTCTGTTATATCTTAAAAGTTAAGTAAAGGTTATGGGGATGAAGGATGAGATAATATGCTTACATATATGATATACTTATGTGTGATATATAATCTCCTTCAAGAAAATGGGGGAACGGTTCCTGGAAATAGTCTTAAAAATACCATCTTACATATACCAAAATATCGTTTGCCAGAGAATTACATCACAATGTCTTTAAAACAGTTTTCCTTTTCTGTTTCTTAATATTTTATTAGTGATGAACCTGTCTTGAAGATTCACCTCTCCAAATTCCCTAAACTCTCCAAATATTGCATGATTGGCTTTCTCTATATCATCCTTCTTCCCTTTCTGTCCTTGAATATTTATTCTGTACTCTATTTAAATCTATTTTCAAATATAAATATCTTCAGCCTTTCCATCATCTTTATATCTATATCTGTTTCATAGTAAGACATGAAATCTGGTAGCCCAATACCAGCATATCTTAGAAGGCAGCAGAACTAAGAAGGATCCAGAGACTATCAATGGATTCGGCTTCATGGCCAGAAGAAGGAGATAAAAAGCACTTGACTCTGATTCCTTTCCCTCTTTGGCATTCTTGCCTCTTTCTCTCTTTCTTGCTCTCTGATCACCTTTTTCTCCTCCTATATATAAGCTTTCTGCAGTCTTTCTCATTATAACACTTTCAAAAGAGTTTTAAGGCAAATTATACCTCCTTTAATAGATTGTGTCTGAATGAAATAGTTACAATTCTTGGTATCTATCTATCTATCTATCTATCTATCTATCTATCTATCTATCTACTTTGTATAAGAAATCTTAGTTTTTAATCATGTAGTACCCATTTGTCTGATTGTTCATTTTGAATTCTTTATGATCTGCCTCTTTACCTGGACGGTAAGTGGTCTGAGAATAAATCATGATTTTTATTTTATGCCCTAGGATACCCAGCCCAGCTTAAGGCATGACATAATGGTTAATATAGTTTGACCTGGTTTGTGGAAAAATGTATAGGGTGTTTATTGAGCGACGGGAGAGTTGTAGCCACTGCCTAATCCTGTATAATTATTTTCTCATAAATATCAACGTTAAACTATAGCTCTCTGTTGACTAATTACATAAAACTGCTACTCTCCATGTCCTCTAGTGAGCTTAATTTACAGATGTGTGTGCTAAACTCGTGATCTGAAAAAGCTTATAATTAGGACTGAAAAGATTGAGATATTGCCAATGGGAAAAAAAAGAGTATGATAACTACTGATGATAAAAATGATGGGAAAGTAAAAAAAAAGATGGAAAAGGAGGGATGATATATGAGGGACACACAGAGAGAAAATGACTTTGATATGTCACCTGTTTATAAGCAGTTTTGGAAAGGTTCCCAAGTCATGGATGCACAATCAAGCCATCACACAGCAGTGGAAACCTATTCCAATTCAGAGCACTAATAATTGACATTTCCTGCTTAGAAAAATACCTCCTCTCATCCTTGTGTTCTCAAAATGCCTATCTTCTGGCAATCTTCTGTAGAACTACTGGGCTCTCTGCTTGGCTTTGAATTTAGATTTTTAAGACTACCATTTTAAAGTTATCATTGTTGCCCTACACTGATTTCTCTGTTCCTTTCATGTTATACACTGTTGAGCTACCATTATAGTGCCATGTTTTTCTATAATAATAATAAAAAAAGCTGGTTCAAAATGAGAAAGCTTGTTGAAATAAATACTGTCCAGGAAAGAAAGTTGCAATTGATACTACCATATAATTAAGAAGATTGTTCCATTTATCCCTTCCTCAACTCTAAAACCTTCCCCACAAGGTAGGGCAGTGTAAATTTCTCAACACTTTTCAAGTGAAAACACAGCTTCCTGCATTTTAAAGGATCTTAATTTTAAAAGATAATATTTGAATATTGGAAACAAAATTTAATTGTCTTTGAATTCAAGTTTAGATTTCAATTAGATTCTTTGTGCCTCTGGAAACCCATGAGTTAATGATTCAGTTCTCATATATATCTCTACATTTTGCTTTTAGCAAAGTGTCTCTCATTATTTTCAGGTTATGCTTATTAATCCATATTACAGGCATAATTATTAGCAAATAAATGCAGCTGAAAAGGTGAATATTACTGTTTCCATCTAATGTATGGTTAATAATGATTTTATAGTAATCTGTAGTTAAATATCTGGCTTAAATACAGCTGCATGATATGGCTAAACAGGATATCTCTAATTTTAGTGAATTCATATAAGTACAAGGCTTTGTAGAAGATAGCTATATACTATAGTATGAACTTGTGTGCACAGTGCAAATATATTAATTGTAAAGACAATACCTACAACAAGATTTCCCTTTCATGGAAGCTTGGATTAAAGTTTAAAAAATTATATATCAGCCCATTTTTAAAGGATTAAAATAAGATATTAATAGGTGTAAAGCAAAGAAAGACATGTAAAAATCAAGTGAAAGTAGACCTTTGAAAGCTAGAGTGATTTCAGTATTAGTTATCTGATAATACCAGAGGGAGAGAAAGTAATAAATGTGCATTATGCCATCCCACAGCAGTGGAAAACTATTCCAAATCAGAGCAGTAACCATTGACATTTCGCACTTAGAAAAATGCCTCCTCTCATCCTTTATATTCCCAAAGTGCCTATCTTCTGGCAATCTTCTGAAGAACCACTGGGCTCTCTGTTTGTTTTGAATATAGATTTTTAAGACTACCATTTTAAAGTTATTGTTGTCACCCTAAGCTGATCTTATCTGTCTTTCTCATCTCATACACTTCTGAACTGCCATTATAGAGCCACGATTTGATATCTGTAGGTCAAGGTTCTAAGGAGGAGTCAATCGGAGGCAAGATTTCAAAGTGAACTGAATAGAGTTAGGGATGGTGGGATTATTGATATAGTTTGTGAAATAAGTAGATGACAGATATATTAATGGTATATTAAGTAATTTTAATGCAACACCCCATTTTATTATTAACTAGAAGATTAAGAGCTTAAATATGGTATGGTAGCACAAATTATAAAATGATAAGAAAAATAATTGTTACTGATTTTTGCTCTGCTATTATGTATCTACTCATGTCATATATATATATATATAAGTATTATATATAAACACACAAACACATATAGATATGTGTATTCTCATTTCATCTACTCATGTATATATACATATACATATTTATAGTCTCATTTTACCTTCACAATCAAACAATTAGTTAAAATTAAGTGCATTGAATAAGATGCTTAAATACATTTAAATAAACTTTTAAATGATAATTTAAAATCTGTATTGTCATTATAAATAACTATTCACAAACGGTAATTAGAATTTTGTTCCCTGTATGGAGCTATTCTAAATAAAATAAAAGAGAGAAAAAATAAGTCCAGCTGAAGGGAAAATATGAAGAAAGCTTGGGAGATAGTGTACAGTAAACATAAATAATAGGTCATGTCCAGTCTCTGTTCTCAGTGGCTGCAATATTGCCCCCAAGAGGACAAAATTAATTTGAAATGTGGGTAGGGGAAGGTGGGCAGAATATCTTAGGTATTTCAATGGTTTGTGGTCCTTGAAAACTCCAGTATATATGACCAATTATAACCCCTTAATGTTTATTTTTTTAATTAGATAATATATCTCAATTAATTAAGTTAAATAGGATTTTCTCATGAGGGGCATGATAATAAAAAGTAGGTTGAGAAACACTATTTAAAATATATGAAAACCATTAAAACATTTTATGGTGGTGTTGTTCGCATTTGTTATAAATTTAGTAAGACAGAAATTAAGAGGAAATACTTATTTAGATTTCTTTGGTGGCACAGACGTAGACTTGTGTATGTGTAAAGAGACACTGTATTGTCTGTTATGTCAATTATGTGTGTGTCCATGATTGGGAAAGAGCCAGTCCATTGATTTTGCCCTGTTCTAGAAACTAGTGTATTTTAGGCTCCCAATGAAAGCTTGTTGAATGAAAATATTCACTACATACCAGCACTTTCAAATGATTTGTCTAGTCCATATTTAAACCTACAATCATTAATAAGTAATTCCTTTAGTGTTCTTGAATCTTCACCAATGTGGTCATATTTCAGTTTGTTAAAGCCTCTTTTAAAATAGGCAAACACTGAACCCAGCCCTCCCTCCCTGGTCTAACCATCAGAGAAGAAAAGGAGATTGATGTTCTCATTCTCAATCTCTGATTTGACAGCAGCCTAAGGTGTCATTGGGTATATGAACTGTGATATTCAATCATGACTCAAATCTTGCTTAATCTCAATAGTTATTCTTAAATATTCCTTACAGAAGCTATTAAGCTATATTTCTAGGAGCAGAAAGAAAAATGTTTGGTTAATAATTCAAAAGAGAATACTTAAAAACTAATAATGAAATTTCATCTGACAGTTCAACATTTACAGTCTGACATTTTGGTCTGTTTTGAAACATTTTTTTTTTGTTTGTTTGTTTGAATGCGAAACATCCATTTATTTTATTTCAAGTATCTTGCTATTTGATCAAATGGTAAGAATTCCACTGATGTGTATCCAAATGAATTATCAAAACTGATATAAGAAACCTACCATTGCATATCTTCTTCTAGATTCATTCCCATTCATTAATAATCAATCTTTGATAGAACTATATGATGTTAGATGTGTGCTGAATCATATGTATCTGCCTAGTTACACAAAAAATTAAAAATAAACTGTTTATGCTTTTATGATAAATATGGTGAGCCATTTCTTTTCTTAAATGCTTGCAACCCATGTCTCAAGTAATTTACAGTACAATCATTATCCGGTGTTCACATAATTCACCTTTATGTTGTTTTTTAATGAAAACTAAAATTAAAAATGTATGAGAAGGCTCACATCAGTAAAATGGAAGAAAAGGTCAAGGACCTCTTCTAGAATCAAGAGGTGGAAGGGAGAGGGAAAAGGAGAGGAACCTGGTGAGAGAACATCACTATGACCATATACATGGAGTGAGACATCAGAATAAGAGGTAAAAATTCCCAGCAATTGTTTTCCTGGACTGAATGTGTTAACAACCACTACAAAAATTCAGAGAACTTCTGGTTTTGTAAATCTCATAATTCCCTCAAAATGTGAAATAAAATAACAATGGTTATACTGTATTTACAACAGATACATTTAAGACAAATTGTGACACAAAGTTGAAAGCAAAAGAACAAAAAATGTAGTAAAATTTATGAATGGAAATACTAATTTCAAAGTAAATATAATTCAATGTATCAAGTGTCATTGTATTGAAACCGAAATTTATTTGTCTGATAAATGTTAATTTAAATATTTTCTAACAAATAAATATCCGTAATTAACATTTGCACAACAAAATAGCAAACTCTACAGAACAAGTCTCTAGTGTTACTCATCCATTTTTTTCAACATGAGTTTTGCTTTAATTGTCTACAAAGTGAATTCAATTCCCGTTACTGTGTTAGTTCAGTTAATTTTTATGACTTGCAATCTAGTCATCTGTTTTATTGTTCTGCTTTCTGCCCGACTGAGCCAGCAAATCCCTCCAGCCCCCATTTGTTTTTGCACTGATAGTTTTTTATTAATCCGTGATTTCATGGATTTCCACATATGTTGTCATTTCTTTGTCTATCCCTGGTTTATGTGCTGTATGCATTGGTATTAGAGTGTCCAAATTACATTCTCCCATTGTTTCTTCTTTTCATTATTCCTGTTAGATTTTTCTCTGTCTAACATGATGTGGTGATAGAATGGAGCTTCAAGCATCAGGGCCCAAGCATGACTATCCCCAGTGATAGAGGCCTATTCTCTTGCTGCTCAATGTTCCATTTTCTCAATCTTTGGTCATGAAAAGATTTGGAGAATGGTCTGAAGATGATATTTCTTGTTCTAAATTCTGGTTAGATTTTTTTTTATCTCCCCAAATAAAAATTATTTTATCTTTGCAATGTTCCCCAGAAACTACATCTTATCTGGAAAGTTATATGACACATTAACATCTTGGAGGCTCTGAGAGTTTCCAACATAAAACAATCAATCAGTATAAAACCTCTTTAACTTTGATTAATCCAGAATTTCTCAGCCGAATTTTCCAGAATTCCCTTTCCATAAATTACACATATTAAAGTCCTAATCTTAGAATTAGTGAAGATCACTTTGGAAAATTTTGAGTTGGAAAAAATCCCTATGTTAAAACGTGCATTGGTCTACTTAACACTTCTTTCTTCTTACCTGACCCATGTGTTTATTATTACAAAAGTTAATATGTGGGCCATTAAAATCTCATTGCATGGAAATTTCTACACGAAAGTATTTTTAAACAATATCCGACAGATGGCTGTGTATCTAGCTAGGAATGTTTTCCTGAGAAGCTACTCCATAATCTTCTACAACCACCTGTTCAAATATCCAGCTGTCCCTCCTAATCAAGAAGTATTTATTTAGATTTAACTAAAGAAGAAAATTAAATGTTCAAAAGTAAAAAAAAAAAATACTACAAATCTTTGGCATATCAGACTTAGCAACCAGTCCATAGAAAAGAGGGAGGCATAAATTTTATCTAGGAGATTTGGAGTCTCTAGCTCAATTCAGAAAGTTCACTTTCTGACTAGGGGAGTATTACAATTGACAATTAAAAATAATGCAATACTTACATAGGTTTGTATTAAACTGTCCAAAAACCTGTAGTTCTTAGAGTGTAGAGAAAAGTTTTGGCCTAATTCACAGAGTGGTGATTGAATTCAAGAACCAGTAAAAATGGCTTGGGACAGTTTACTAGATCTTAAGATATTACTAATTTGACACAACAGTCAGTAGAATCTGTGGCATAAGTTGCTGAACCATTTCTCTGACCACAGGCCTAGGGAGTCTGTTGTGAAACAAACCTCAAGTCATTAGATGATGGGAAGCTATGCTTAGATGCTCAGTGGATTTCTCAGAGCTCTCTTTGCTCTTATTGATGACATCAATGTTTTGTGGTTCTGGGGAAAGTTTATTTACTAACATTTAAAGAACAGAATTGCTGCTGTATAATCTCTTTGACTCAAAACCCTCAACCAGAATCTGTCTCTGGAAATTGCTTCTCATATGTTTGCCTTAATATTTATGCATTCTCATTTGAAAATAAATTTCTCAGAGGTCAAGCATCTCCTTGTAAATATAGGATTTTAGACCTCTATTTATGACCTTATAAAACATTATATATGTAGGGTTTAATATATACCCTCTTAATTATTTTGACTCCAATTTATCTCAGTCAATTTAAACAATTTATTCTTTAGTCTCTGGAGATAAGATTAAGACTGCTCTTCAATTCAACAAACATTTGTACAAGCTTAATATAAGCTCCTTGTATTTTAACCTCTATTATTCCCCAAACAAGGATTGAATGTGTTATGCTTTATTTAGATTTTTTTTCTTTAAAATAGAATATCCAGCCCATCTTTCCAGCAGTTATTTCCATTTTCCCCTAAAGTCACTTTGCCAAATTTTCTGCCCAAAGACTTTTCATATTAATTTTAACAGCTTCATTCATTCTAGCCCATTTCTTTTTAGCACTTACAAATTTTGTTAGTCTGCGTTTATTGTCCATCTTAATATTTATAACCTATAACTTTACTGAGCAGGAAACACATATGTCAGCATCTCATGGCTTTGTATCCATTGACTCGTCATGAGTGTCCCCTATATACTATGTTTATAATGAGTACTATATGACACATTTCTGAGGATATGTGAACATTTCTTTGCCACTTTTGCATTTTTCTGTTTTACTTACTATAGTGAGAGCTGATGCAAACCTGAGAGAATAAATTCTGAAATGTACCTCACACTCATGAACCATCACTCATGAAATAAGAGATATTCTCAACCCCAAATAAATGCCCTCTAATTCAGGAGTTTACAAGAGTACATTGAGCTGGGTGCAGTGGCACATGCCTGTAATCTCAGCAATGGAGGAGGCTGAGGCAAGATGATACCAAGTTCGAGAGTAGCCTTAGCAACATAGCGAGGCTGTAAGCAACTTAGCGAGATCCTGTTTCAAAATTAAAAAATAAAATAAAACAAAAAGGGCTGGGAGTGTAGCTCAGTAGTAAAGTGTCCCTGGGTCCAATCCACAGTGCTGCCAAGAAAAAAAAAACGTCCATCGAGACTCCAATAAACATTTACAATATAGCTTGGTGTGTCCCCTTCCTGTCTCTTGAAGCCAAGAAGCAGAAGTAATCTATAGTATCAAGAGTTTCAAGGGTGAAAGAAAACCTAATCAAGGACTTGGATTCTGAACTGAATGATAAATCTAGAAGGGAATTTAGATTGTTTAATATTTCTTTCCCCGGATTGGATGTCTAGCTCTGGACTAAGAACTACTGTCCCTTCATCACCTACACTGCTGAATTGGTTTTATTCACCCAATTGGAGACAAAGCAATAGGGAAGTGCCCAATGCTGAGCACAGAGAATGGTCACTTGTCATTAACTATGAAGTAAGTCTCAGACCAGAGTCATATGCATACTAACATCTAACATATTAATCCCACTTGGAATGACCAGGACTGTCAGTCTCCTTGGTATTAACCAGGGTTAGGTTGACTAAAGAAACCAGGGAGAGAGATTAGGAGTTTTGCTCTTGGTACTGCCTCTCTACTTAGAAGATGGCCCATGAAAAGACGTGAAAGCAGAAATAGTGGTTCTGCTAACAAAGTGCTAAGGGAACATCCAAAGGGTATTCAAGGATATTCCAATCAGACTGTCCATTAAGTCATGGCCAGTGTGGGATAGGATTTGCTGTGCTTATGGACAATCAAGGAAAAGTATACAGCAAAATAAAATTCAGAGAAAATATAAGAAATGTACTATATATCATACAAAAGCAGAGCATCTCAGAAGGTTGACTCTCGAAAACAGTTGAAAATACCACTCTTAAATAGACTACACTTACAAAGATATTAATGAAAACATAAGCTAAATGAAACAGCAATTGATAAAACAACATAACGCTTTAAAAAATGTTTTGGCAGGATAGTGAGAATAAATAGATGAATAAAGATACTAACCAAGTTTCAACTATTTATGTGCAGCAACATACAGAATGGCAAGGGAAAAAAAAGAACAAAACAAGGAAGTAACAATAGCAAAGTGATGTGGATCACAACCTCAGGAATGATTACTTGGGAAACAGAAAGAAACTATAGAAGGTTGTTAAGTCAATTGACGAAAAACAAAACAAAATCTAGATATGGGAGGGGATGAAGGGCAGGTTATAATGAGCCACTTTGACGTATGCCCAAAAATCCAAACAAAAGAATTAAACAGAACTTCGAAAACATAATAAGAATGTAGAAAGGGGAAGAAAAAAGAGAAAAAAATTATAAAGCATTTTTATGTAGTGAATGATACTTTCTATGAGCATTCAAGTGTTTGCAACAATTCAATACAAAGAAAACATTTGAAAAACACAAATACAGGTTTGTGTCAGTGAATGGAGAGTTTAACACACACACACACACACACACACACACACACACACACACAGAGTTTTGAAGGAAATAAGGTGCTCTGAGAATTGTCTCCATGACCAAGGTCAAGGTATATGTAAAACCAGTAACAATGTGCCCTTAATTAGGGAAGATCCCAGGACTTTCCACTAGCGGTTCCAGCGGTGTCATTCACACTGTCCTGTGGAGCTATGCCTTTCACAATCTGTTCAAAACACAGCAAAACAAAAATAGCAAGATAGATAGGAAACATCATCCATGGTGTTACCTAATCCCAAGTCATTGCTCTTGACTCTTATATCCCTGCCTGTGTCTCCCAGAGGAGACCCACCTCTCATATAGATGAGAGTTGTGGGTTTTTCAGGCCATTCTGCTTTTTGTTTGTCTTTAGGACATGGGGACCATTTGTAGTCTCCTCCCACCTGGAACTGGAAACCACACTGGGAGTGCCTTTGTAATATGTGACATCACTAAACCTAACTCAAGCTTTTAGAAAACAAGAAATATTTTTAGGACAGAGAAGGAAGACGTAGCATAACATGGATATGTAAAGGGAGAACAAGAACAAGAAAACAGAGAAAAACAGAACTTGTATTTCAGAACTATTTTTTTAAAAACAATAAAAGAGGAAAACTAGTCATTGCATCCATTAAGAAACATAAGGAAAACACATATAATTACAAATAAAAAATATCAAAAACAGAAAGAGGCACAGTATGCAGTACCATTGTAACTGAGAAGTTTTTATAACACTCTACCACCAGAAATTAAAGTCTGGATAAGTTGAATCATTTTCTAAAAAAATGTAAATTTCTAAATTTGACCAAAACATCCCCAAAGTATTGAACAAAAGTGAAATTATTTTGATACTCATTATTGATCAATTTACAAGCAAAAATTTAAAGTTTTCTAGTTTTAGAGAATTTTAGATATTTGAAAAAGTGGTTTTGCTGTTGTTTACACAATTTTAGAACATAACAATGATCCATTTGCTTTAGAAATGCTGTATGAATTGATATCAAAATAGTATAAAATGGTATAAAAATATGTAATTATAAACAAAACACTTAATAACAATCTCCTGCAATATGGCAACATCAACTGCACTTGATCCCACCTGAGAATTCTATGGTGCCTTAGTATTAGTGAATATAATTTACTATATTATCAGGTTCAATGAGAAAGCTGCATGCTTCATGTTCAAATATTAATATACTTAACACTTTCAAAGAAAATCTACAACAATAAAATACATTAACAGTATCAAAGGAATACAATAAAGTAGCTGATTATTAACAAATACTTATAACTCTGTCCTTTATAGTTTAATCAAAATCAGATACTTATATGTATTTTATAAAGCTTAATAGCTACACACAATCTGTTTACAAACAAAATAAGAAAAACAACATGCAAGTAATATTACGTACATTCATTACTTATTTAATATCTATCTCCAGATCTCTGTGGAATGTAAAGCTTTTTCAGTTTTAAGTATACTTTTTGAATTCTTAGTAGGAAAATAAGGACTTTGCTTTTTTACTACTCCTTTTTCTCTGATATATTCCCACTCTTTCCATCCTACATCCTCATAACAATGTTTTATGGTAAATTTGGTTAGAATAGAATCCAGTATCTTGATTAATACTACTTGGATTAATTAAGTGCCATTACCAGCTGAGTCATGTACTATATCATTGTTACTTTCCTTTTCCTATGAAATCACAGGTCACAAAGGTTTTTCATGGTAATAGAAAAAACCTAGAAATCATAAATTAAATGTTTGACTGATTTGGCTAACAGGAATTAAAAATGCATGATATAAAATATATATATTGCAAGGACATACTAGGAAATGTTTTGATATTTTCAAAGTCTTTTGAAATAATTCATTTCTTAATACCCTGTGATTTTCACATCAATAACAATAAATAAATTCTTCAGTAAAATAAATGTACTAATAAAATCAAAACAACAAGAAAAAGAAAACCCCACACAATGTGAACAATACACAAGAATACACATTAACTAAACTAGTAACTAAAAAGAATTGAGCAAAATGCCCGTGACATGTCATCTTTTCCTCATCAAATTGATACAAATTAAAAAATAAAAGTAGGGCTGGGGTTGTGGCTCCGTGGTACATTGCTCGCCTAGCACGTGCGAGACGCTGGGCTCCATCTTCAGCACCACATAAAAATAAATAAACAAAATAAAAGTATTGTGTCCAACTACAACTAAAAAACATTATTAAAAAATAAATAAAAATAAAAGAAGTGTTGTCAGTTGATGAGCAAGGTGGTTGTAGACTTGCACTATGTCACAGGTTGTTTCTGCAGAGGTTACCCAGAAAAATATGTGAGTTCAAAGGAATCACTTTGGGAGGTGGTTCCAGGATTGACTGGCAGGAAAAGCTTTAGGTAAGAAGACAAGGTATCTGATTATCAGTGGGAGAAAAATGAAGCTTATCTCTGCCAAGAATGTTCTGGCAGACAGTATATATTTTATCTCAAAGTTTTCTCATCTAAGGGAGCCAGAAGCTAGAGTAGTTATCCTCCCATTTCCATAATTGGCAGAGAACCATTCCCAGGAGGGTCATTTCTTTGACAATTCCAGCTCCTCTGTGTATGTGGGCCTTAAAGGAAGTCCTCACAAGAAGAGTCACAGATGTTTGCAGTTGAAAGTCATTAATAAGTACTAGACTAGTGGCTGTCAAGAAGTGTGGGCAGAATTCCAAAAGGATTTCATAACAGTCATGTAGTATAAGTGACTTAGAAACTGATATGATATAATTTTTCTATGTGTCATCTATTTATCTATCTACCAATTTACCTACCTAGCTACCTGCCTCTATTTACATGTTTTCACTATTTGGGAATTACAAAAATTAGTTAAATTTATGTTTGTATTAGTTATATCTTTAGGCTCATTACACATTATTTTCTGTTTATATTTAAGTATTCACTTGTTTATTCATTAATCCTTTGTCACAGAATATGCTTCCGAAAGTTGGATCATTTTACTAGGATAATGTGAGACTGATTTGTTTAATCAATATATTTTCTAATCCCATATACATATCTGGGATGGAGCCCTGTATATCTGGGATGATGCCCTGGAGATATATACATACATACATATACATACATATGTATACATACATATATATATACACACACATATACATATATACACACACATATACGTGTATGTATGTATACACATACGTGTGTGTGTGTGTATATATATTTTTTTTTCTGTTTTTCTAGATTTTGGAATTATTTCCCAGTTGCTAACTTTTTATGTAGGCTGAAGCGTCAAGCTTTTCTATTCCTTGTTTAGCTCAAAGCAAATCCAAAATTATTTTTTAGCATAGCAATTTTATTTCTTAAGATTTTGGCCTTGACTCATTCTTATACACAAATTGTTTTGTTTTTTGAAAACAAATTGATAGTTTAAAATGCAAATAATTTATATAATGTGTTAAACAAAATATTTTACTCTTCTAATGTAGGCAAATGAGAATTGAAACTTGCAATTTCTAGTATTTTGGCTTTAGATATTTGCTTATAAGATAACTGCTGTATGTTTGTATTGTTGCATTATTTTCTTGCTGTTTATGGTACATTGCATTTAAATTTGCTTTTGCCCTTTCTCTGTTTTTCATCAAAGGTATAGATTTTTATTTATTTATTTATTTATTTATTTTATTTTTTTTTTTTGGACTCGTTGTAGACTGACCTAGTTCCCTGTTGAAGTTTCAGGCTTCAATAGAGTTTGTCTTCAGTTTAGCTAAGTTGACTTCTTGTGATATTTATTATGTCTTTTATTCCTTAGCCTAGCTTTTTCTTGCATCTATATTCTCAAAGAACATCTTGCTCTCCTTGTTTGTCTTGCAGACTCTTCTTTCTTGGACACAGTCCTCATATTTTCTTAAGCTTCTAATGGTTGGCATAATTGAAATTCACTGTCTTAGTGTCTCTAGTTCCCTGACTTTTTCTTATAATCACAAATTTATTAATCTGTAATCCTGTTAATGAAGTTGATTTCCTTTGCTTTTAATTGGCGTAAACCCTGACAAAGCAACACAAAAGAGCAATATCCAAAAAGGAAACCTGGGAAAATAAGACCAAAAATCCCCATTCCACTTTTACTTCTCTCCTTCCCAGTTTTTTTTCTAAACTAAGAAAGACATTCAGATTATTTAGGTATTATTTCTTGTTTTATATCTTGTTTCTCCAGTAGGCATGTAAATTAATACATTTTCTTAAAACTTGCATTTCTTACAACATTGCAATTTAAGGTGTGTTCTCAGACTTTTCCATTCTGCATCCCCAGGAAATTTAGTAATGCAGAACCCAGGGCTCCATCCCAGATATACAGAATTGAATTTTGCATTAAGAAAACTATTCATGTGATTTGCATGCACATTATAGATTGAGAAGCACTGACATGTAAAATGTATTGCAGTGAAATAAGAACTGGGAAAACTGACAATTTTAGTTAACTGTGAATTGATGACAGGACATTGCATGTTGCAAAATTATAATAAAACCTCATATTTTCATTACAAGTTAATTTTGAAACTTTTGGTAGTCACATGTGAAGTTTGATGTCATACAGTCAAAACATTAATTTCTCAGCACATTTTTTTGGGGGGGAGGGAATAAATCAGGGAATAAATCCAGTGATGCTTAATCACTGAGACACATCCCAGTCCTTATATTTTTTATTTGAGACAGGATCTCATTTGGTTGCTCAGAGCCTTGCTATTTTGCTGAGATTGGCTTTGAACTTGCCATCCTCTTGTGTTAGCATTCTGAGCTGCTGGTATTATAGACACATGCCACTGCACCTAGATTCAACTTTTTTTTTTTTTTAATACTGGAAATTTAAAAAATAAAGGCCTGTGTATGACAGGCAAGTGTTCCACTACTGAGTCACACACCTAGCCCTGTTTGCAATCACTTTAGTGAGTATTTTGATAGCAAATGCAGACTCAATTTTGAGGGATGTTATTTACAAAATATAATATTTTGGGGATACCCTATTTTCCTTAAATATTTTCTTCATAGCTTTGTAAGCTTTATGTTCTTTATTGTGTCTGAACTGAAAAGCTGGAGCATGGGATGTCATCATACATAGTTTTAGATTCTTCTTTCTGAATCAATTCACTTAATTTGAAAAATTAAATCTAGTCTATAGCTTTTATAGGTTATTTTACTGATTATTATGACATAATTGTAGAACAAAAATTTTGAAAACATTTTCATTGTCTGATCTCTGTTTCTGTCTTGTTTCATTATTAATATTTTACAAATAATGGTTGAATGTATCATAAGATTTTATCCTTTAAGTATTTATTATGGATATTCTCATAGTCCAATTTGTTTTATAGCTATTTTAACATAATTATTAACTGTCTTGTACATGAAATTGTAAGTCAACAATTTCACTGCATTTTACTCTTGCAGCAACAATGATTAATTTTTAAGAATTATTATATTTTAATGAAAATTTTTAGATAATTGTAGATTCACATGAAATTATAAGAAATAATAGGGCAATGTTGTAAGTCCTCTAACTCACTTCCTTTAATAGTAATATTTTGCCAAATTATCTTATAATATCATAATCAGGCTATTGATATTTAGGCAATCCACTATTCTTATTCAGCTCCTCCCAGTTTTTCTTTGACACATCTGAGTGTGTGTGTATGCACATTTAAATTTTTACAATTCATAATATATGTAGGTTCCCGTACCAACCATCACTGTCAAAATGCTGCAGAGTTGTTATTAAACATACATATACTTTTTCTGGTTAAACATCATTTGAGACATTATTTAGTGTTTTAATTATTCCTCCTTACATTTTTCCCTACATAGATAGATAATGCTTCTCACTAACTTAGTTACTTGTTGGTTCTGAAAGCAAAGATACTCCTATCTATCTATCTATCTATCTATCTATCTATCTATCTATCTATCTATTCAGAGGTGGGAATTGAGTGCAGAGGTGCTTTATCACTGAGTTATATCACCAGCCTTTTTATTTTTTATTTTGACACAAGGTCTCATAAAGTTGCTTATGACCTCCCTCAATTGCTGAGAATGGCCTTGAACTTGCAATTCTCCTGCCTCAGCCTTCCAAGTTCCTAGGATTACAGGTGTGTACCACCATAACTGGCTGCAACTTTTATATGCTGTTTTACACGCACGACTTTGATTTGCTAAAAATCTAAATTCTTAGGAGAGCTTAGTTTTGTCCAAATGGAAGAGGAAAAGGGGGAAAAAAAATCTGGGTAGAGACCATATCAGTGAAGGGACAGAAGGGGTGGTAAATGAGGTATGCTTCTTCTCCAGATTGAAATAGATCCTCCAAACCTGGAGGAGATAGGTAGGCAGATCTGGGTGTCCCTGAGAAACACATTAAGATCTGCTTTCTGGTGGTATCATCAAGAATTTGGGAAACCGTGATATAGAAGTTCTCCCTGGTTCTTCTAAGTGAGCAGAGTTCCAGATTGGTTATAGTTCACTTGACAGAATTTCTTTCACTCACACAGCATAGCATCCCCAAACTTGATCATCACTGGAGCAGAAATAAGGGTCATTTCACTGACATGTAGAACTGGCCCACTAATGCAGTATAAGATATTGATCTGTGGAAAAATCTAAATACACACACACACACACACACATACACACAAATAAATGATGAGAGAATCTCTGGAATTAGAAATTTATACATTTTTTTTCCAGCCTGGAAGAACAAAGCAGAGAGAAAAGTAATATTTTGTTTGAATTTAAATGTGTGGTTGGAGTGTCATTCCTACTCATAGGGGATATTGAGACAAAAAAGATTTCTGCATCCTGGGTAAAGGTATGGTGCTCAAAGTTTTTAAGAGGGACATTCTCTTTTTATTGAAGAGATTTTTGTAGTAAATCATAGCTGCAAGAAAGAGTCAAGAGAGAGGAGGAGCTAAGCTTGGCTAAACAGGCGGAACAAGGAGGTGGGCTGTCTAACTAGCAAACAGTAATGTGTGTGATGTAAATATTTCCTCTCCCTCAGGAAATCTTTAAAGCTAAACCCACAAATCCTGAAGTGGTCAGTGTGATAAGATTTAAATATAAAACAGCAGTGATATTTGCATAGATTTTAGCGTGTTAGAGGCCCATCATGAAAATAGTGGGGCACCTGACATCTGGCTTACAAACTGATTATTACCATACCTAATCTTCAGATTTGCCATGATTTCAGTATTTAGATATATAATTAGAAGCCAAATTCATGTTTATTTTGGAAAAAGAAAAAAAAAGAATAGAAAGCTACAGTAAGCTTTCTCTTTTTAAAATCAGAATAAAAACATATATTTTTATGTAGACATATAAACACACATTTATACCATTTATATTTTAAACACACCCACACATATACTCACACACACATTTTTTAAAGGTAAATTTCCATTATATTTTTCTGATTTCATTTTCAGAGATATTGACTTCATGCAGAAGGCTAAATGCTATAGCAGTTTTAAGATGGAGTAAGATAATAAAAGTAGCTATATATTTTGGTAGTCACTGCTAGAATGATCTATGGAGTCTCGTATCACTGAGCACCTACTGGGCCCTTTGATTGTGTGCAATGAAATAAAAAAATCAGTTTTTCTTTTTGGTAGTAAATTTATAGGAGACCAAGTATTGGTATCACTTTCATAGTATTATCATTTGTGTTGTATAGAAGTTTAAAAATCCCCAACAGTATATTGAGAATTCTGTCTGAAATAAAAGAAAAAGAACGTGTACATTTCTTATGCTACAGTATAGTTGGTTACTATTGGTCTTATGATTTTCTTTTCCATTTATCACCTGGAGAATTTCACATTTCTAGTATGCCAGTGAGTGAATCTTAGAGGAGAGAGAGGTTGGTCATTTTGAAGCCAAAATCTGCAGAGACTATAATATTTATTAACACTGATAGAGTGGCCAAATGGTCTTGACAAACTCCTTCAGAGTCCTTGGGTTTTATTTTTTCTAGGAACACCTGGGTGCTGAGAGCTTTGTGCAGTGCTAAGCTAGGAGTTCTTTAATGAAACCAGGCTTTATGTGGGGACGCCCACTTCACAGACAAAAGCTTCATATCATAGTCATGTGATGGAAGGACAATGAGTGAAAAGAATTCTGGATTTGATTTGGGACAACGATTTTTTTCACTGTGCCCCTTGAAAGACTCTCCCATTGTATAACTCTCTAGATGGCCATTTTGTAACCATCAAATTTGAGTCAGAGGAAAATCTTGTATGAACCCTAATTTTACAAAATG
This sequence comes from Marmota flaviventris, assembly GCF_047511675.1. NCBI lineage: Eukaryota > Metazoa > Chordata > Mammalia > Rodentia > Sciuridae > Marmota > Marmota flaviventris. The sequence goes on along the minus strand of NC_092508.1, from coordinate 42,148,107 downwards.
GAATTTTTTTTTTCTAATTAGGAATTGAAGTGTTGTCAAGAAACTAAATTGATGGGGATAACAACAATAGAGGATTTTAGAGAAACCATTAGAAGAAAAGGTCAATTTCACTTTCTTTTTTAAAAATTATTTTATTAATATACATTAATCATATAAATTAATTAGGCTTAGTTTAATATTTCTATCTATGTATACTGATCAAATGTAACTACCCTTTACCACTCCCCAACTTTTCCAGTAAGTGGTAATCCCTTTTCTACTTTCAGGTAGACATGGTTTAGCTTTCACAGGAGAGAGAGAACTTGTGGTGCTTGTCATTTTTTGTCTGGTTTATTTCACTTAGTATAATGTCTTTGGGGTCCATCCATTTGGCGGAAAATGACAGAATGTTATTCTTTTTATGTATACATCACATTTCCTTTATACTTTCATCTGTATCACACCCAGGCTGATTCAATATCTTAACCACTATAAATAGTATGACAGTAAACATGGGCTTGCAGATATTTCTTTAACATACTGATTCATTTCCTTTGGATATAACCAGAAATGGGATAGTGGTATCATATGTGGGATCTATTTTTAGTTTTTTGAGGAATCCCCATACTGTTTTCCTTAATGGCTGCACTAATTTATACTCCCAGTCATAGCAAAATAGTTTCATTTTCTCTACATCCTCACTAGCATTTGTTATTTTTGTTTCTTTGCTTGTTTTTAATAATAAGCACTCTAATTGGGCTGAGATGTTATCAAAATGTGGTTTTAATTTGCATTTATTTGATGGCTAATGACATTGAGCCTTTTTTCACACATTTGTTGGCCATTTGTATTTCTCCTTTTGAGAAGTGTCTATTCAGTTCATTAGTCTATTTTTAAATTGAATTCCTTACTTTTGGTTGTTGTTTGAATTCATTATATATTGTGGATATTAGCTGTCTGTCAGATGAAGAACTGGCAATTGTTTTCTCTCAATCTGTAGGTTATCTATTCACTCTGTTGATTATTTCCTTTTCTGAGCAGAAAATTTTTAGTTCAATGTAATCTGATTTGTCAATTTTTACTTTTGTTACTTGTGCTTTTGATGTTCCAATCCAGAAAATCATTGCTTTTCTCAATATCTTGAAATGTTTCCAATATGTTTTCTTCTAATAGCTTCAGAGCTTCAGGTCTTGCACTTAGGTCTTTGATCCATTTTGAAATGATTTTTGTACATGGTGAGAGATAATAGATCAAGTTTCAATTTTCTACATCTGAGTATTCAGTTCTCCCAGCACAATTTGTTAAAGTGGCTGTCCTTTCTCCAGTGTATGTATTTGGTGCATTTATCAGTTGGCTATAGTATGTGGGTTTATTTCTGTTTTGTTCCATTGTTCTATATATCTGTTTTTACACAAATGCAATGCTGTTTTGGTTACTACGGTTCTGCAGTATGCCTTGAAAACAGGTATTGATATGTTTCTAGCTTTGTTCTTTTTGCTCAATATTGCTTTGGCTATTTAGGGTCTTTTGTGCTTCCATATGAATTGCAGGATTGTTTTGTCTAAATGCAAAGATGTTCCAACATATATGAATCAGTAAATAAAATACACCAGAATGAAGGATAAGAAATATAGTCATATCATGTAGAAAAAGCAAATGATAAAGTTCAACATCTCACAGATTCATACCTCAACATAATAAAATTGCTCTATATGACAAACCTATATTCAACATCATACCAAAAGAGTAAAAGCTGAAACATTTTCTTTAAGCTCATGGACAGGAAAAAGGTGTATACTCTCCTTTCTCCTACTTCACCAAAGTACTAGAAGAATTAGAGCAATTGGGAAAAAAAAGGTTTACAAATAGGAAGGAAAGAAGACAAATTATTCCTCTTTGCAGGTGATATAATTTTATATATACATATAAAAACACCAGAAAACTCCAACAAAAAGTTACTAAAACTGCTAAACTCCATTATTTAGCAGGATTCAAAATCAACATACAAAAATCAGTAGCTTTTCTATGTACCAATAACAAATTTGCCAAGAAAGAAATCATGAAAGCAATCCCACTTGCAATAGCTACAACAAAATATCTTGAAATAAATTTAATCAATTAAGTAAAGGACCTCTACAATGTAAACAACAAACACTGAATAAAATGTCAATAATACTCAAAATGACATACAGATTCAATGCAACACTCATTATGATGCAAAAAGTTGCATTTTATATGAAGATTAAAAATTATACAAAACTTACAACAGAAAGTAAAACATACACTACCCAATTAGGTCCTCTAGTAAAGCTACATGGTTGAATGTACCTGTATTTTTTTTGAGTTTCTACTGAATATACTGAACTGAGAACTTGACCTTAAATAATAACAATCTGGTCAGGAAAATGAAATATTCATGGACAAAAGAAGATAGATAATGATTCATTCATAAAATTACTACCTAAAAGTAATGATAAATAAGGGATTGTGAGACATTGGAGGGGGAAGAGTGTGTTTGAACATAAGTCTAGCCCTTGACCAGCGCTGACTTCATGAAAAAAGGTTTGAATCCTGAGAAAACACTAGGGAGTTTTAAATTAAAGAGACAAGACTATGATTACCTTTAACACCAGCTCCAGGACGGGGCTTCTCCTAGTTCCAGCCTCCAGTCACCTAATGCGGTAGCGAGGTTTACTGAAGAGGCTAGCAAAGAGAGAGAGAACACGCCAGGGCGTGGACTTTTATTGGGGAACAAAAAATTCTGGGGAAAATCCCATCCAATGAAGGTTAAGGGGGGCAGCATCCTAAGGTCAGGGGCCACGATTGGGTCTTCAGGGCAGTGGCCAGACACGCCTCTGCATGGACAAGCCCTCGGACCTGGAGAAGGGTGGGGAAAGCTCTGACACAGCTGTGTCTAAGCGCCTCTCATCCAGCCAGGGAGGTAACTCAAATCACGTGCAAGGATGGCCTCCCACATATAAGTGTCTTTCTTTTTGCTGGGAACAAAACACAGAAGAGCCTACTGTATTGCAAAGTAAGTGGTCTTTAAGGGAAAGCAAAAATTAAAAAAGCAATTGTTTACCATAGAAAACAGACTTACAGCATATTTGAATGTGCTTGAAAATGGGAAATAGTACTGAAGAAAATGTTACTTAAGAAAGATTAATTTTAAGACATAGTAGAAAATATAAACCTCTTATAATAGACCATGACAAATGAGTGGTAGAAAATATTTTCTTAATTATCATTGTTTGTAAGTAAAAGAGAACTCCTACACAGGGTTTCTGACATCTAGAAGAAAAGAAGTGTGTGTATCAGGTCCTTGCATTAGAAGACCATCTTATTTATGTCTCAAGCATATATGTACCTTCATCAGATGTTTAGGTTTTATTAATTTTTATTTTATTTATTTTTTTTTTGTGAGACACATAACTACCCAAATTTAATCAGGAAGACATAGAAAATTAAACAGATCAATTTCTAGGAATGAAATTTAAGACACTATCAAAAGCCAACCAACAAAGAAAAGCACAGGACCAGGTGGATTCTCAGCCCAGTTCTACCATACCTTCAAAGAAGAATTAACACCAATCCACCTCAAATTATTCCATGAAATAAAAAAGGAGAGGAACCTTACGAACTCATTCTATGAAGCTAGTATTACCTGGATACCAAAACCAGACAAGCACCCATCAAGGAAAGAAAACTTCAGACCAATATGCCTGAAGAACATAAATGCAAAAATTCTTAATAAAATCCTGTCAAATCACATATAAAAACATATTAAAGAGATAGTGCACCATGATCTAGTGGAATTAATTCCATGGATGCAAGGTTGTTTCAACCTAAGGAAATCAATAAACATATTTCATCATGATTATTTCAATAGAGGCAGAAAAAGTATTTGACAAAATACAGAATACATTCATGTTCAAAACACTAGAAAAACAGGGAGCAGGAACATACTTCAACATTGTAAAAGCTATACATATAAAACCCAAGGTCAACGTCATTCTAAATGAAGAAAATTTGAAAGAATTCACTCTAAATACTGGAACAAGACAGGTATGCCCTTTTTCACCACTATTTTTTAACACAGTTTCTGAAACACTTGTCAGAGCAATTAGGCAAAGGAAAGATATTAAAGACATACAAATAGAAAAAGAAGAGCTCAGACTATCTCTATGTGCTTGCTGCCTTCTCAAAACAACTTGCTCATGCCCACTATTCCTTTTATAAATTCCTTATACATTTTGTATGTGTGTGTGTTTTAAGGTTCTTTCCATACCCTTAATATTTTGGATCCCTCTTGTTGTAAAAAAAAAAAAAAATTCAAAATTCACCGATTACAGAAATATTTTTGCCTGTTTACATTATTATGCCATAATTTTATTATTTTATTACCACATTTCATATAGAGTTAACTTACATATTTACATTTAGGAATAAATGCAATTATTTCTGATTTATTCTAAAATGGATTTAATGGTTTATATATTCAGCAAATTAAAATTAAATAAAATTAAGAAAATAAATACTAAAGACACAAAATAATATCAATGCTATGTCCTAAATTCTTGGCTATAGATTGTACAAATAATAAGCAAGAAGAAACTATATCAGTTATTAGAATTAATTTTGACAAGAATTTCTTTTGGAATATTAGTACTGAGACCCGATGGACATTCAGGTATGAATTTTGCATACAGAATACATGCATATGCTTTCTATATTCATTATGTAGATGCTACATAAGGATATATAAAAATACATATCTTTAGGAATGCCTTTAAAGTGATTTTCTACAAATTATTAATAAATAACATTATTACTCATGCCAATTATGCATTTGCTTAATCTTATATGGGTATTTTTATTTGGAAAAGTATTTAAATATCTTAAATTTTGAAATATTATGTTTTTCCAAGGAATTAATAATAAAATACTATTTTTGTTTCAAAAAATTAAAAATAAGACTTTGACATTAAAGTGCCAAAATCTGAGTCCAAAAGAACTCCAAACTGAAGACACACACACACACACACACACACACAAAGCCCAACTCTTAATAAACGTTTTTCAAGATCAGTTCTAATGGTTTCCCTTTTGCAAATATTCTTTCTTTACCTCTGGCTAATTTACCAGGTCTGAATTAGAACTAATGATTTGATACATTGGCCCAGTGAAAAGTCAGTTCTGAAAAGAAGAGTGCTAACAGGCCAGGGGAGAACAATGAATTCATTGGGCAGTGTTTCTGGCAGCCTTCTCGTTTCCTGTGGGCTTCTAGGCCTCTCACGGGCTGTGATGCTGTGATGTTGAAAGCCAACAACTGCTGCTTTATTAGAAATCAAAGCTAGAGAAGTATCCTAAATATGTGTGTGTATACACACACATACACACACACACATATATATGTATGTGCGTATATATATATCAGGCACATGCATGCACTCTCTCACTTCAATATCTTTAAGAATAAATCAGGAAGAAAACCCTCTAGACTATGAAATGAGCCATTATGCTTGTACCTAAACACAACTGAGTGTCTAAAAAATTGTCTAGGGGCCCTTAAGAGTCTCTGGATTTAGATTCTCATTTCAATCAGACCGATGAATCAACTCTCAACACCTACAAAGATTCAGTTCTTACTTTTGTCAGAAATACAATATTCTTAATATTCAGAAACATATAAAATGTTCATTTACTAATAGATGTGTTAAGATAGTCTCAATGTCAAAGTGTGACTTGCCCAGATTCACATTAATCCTTAATGACAGAAGCAAACAGCTAGAAATGAGACTTGGTATCTTTCTCCCTTATCTGGGAATGTCATCCAACATTAAAATTCTAGACCAATAGTTGGAGAATATTTCTATTTTAACTCATTCATTCAACGCTTAATTTGTTGATTGATTCATTCATTACTTTCCCTCCTGTGGCCTGGTAAATTCAGTCTCTCCTAGGATCTACAAAGCACAGTTGACAGCTGTCTGCTACAGCTGTGGTCTTAGCCTCTGAGCTGCCCTCGCTCTCTCAGCTTGAACCATACTGGCTTCCTCTGTTGAGAAAACACTGAATATGACCCATCTCTAAATATTCTTCAACTCCTTGTTATTTCTGTCTAGAATACCTCCCAAATAAGAGCATGCCTTGCTTCCTCACTTTTATAATATATATCTCACCTAAGGACCATCCAATCAGAGGAGTGTCCATGCTACCTTATAAAAATGACAATCCATTTTGTGGTACTGGTCCATTTTGTATTCCACTTGCCATACTTTACTTTTCTTCATAGTTCTTATCTTAAAGTGTTGTGTATTTATTGGTTTGTTATCATCATTCCCAAGAAAATACAAGTCCTATAAGATCAAGCACTTCTTCATTTTCCCATGGCTTGCTCTCAGTGCCTAAAAGCAGTGATGACATACACAGGTTTGTATCAAGGATTTGTTGGATAATAAATCAAGTATTCATTCATTAAATTAAGCCATACTGAATACTGTGTGTCAGGACTTAGGTTATAAAGTAATGGGAAATGAAGCAGATATGATCCTACCACCAAGTAAGGTTAAAGTGTGGGATACTGAATATGTTAAAACACATAAGAAAACAAAGAACAATGAAGCTGAAGAACTGGTAGCCATGGGAAAAAGAAACAGGGTGTGTCTAATTTAGATCCCAATCTAAGAAGAGGTTTCTGCAGATATGACATTTAAGTTCATATCTGGATAAAATGAAAAAAAATATATAAAGGCTGAGGAAAAGAATGTCCAATGAAGAGAGAAAAAGAACTTAAAATATTAGAATGGTGAACTGAAGGCCGGTATCTTGGTACTCTTGGCAGTCAGCCAAGGGGAAGAAAAGTAGGCAGTTAGATAGGAAGTCTGGAAACCATAAGAGATATCTGAGTTGATATAGATCTGAGAATTATTAGTGTAAAATTGGATTATAAATCTCTGGTAATGGACGAGGACTGCTATGTAGAGATTACAGAGTCTAGACCAAGCCTGAGGAAGTGCAGCATTTAGTAATTAGAACAAAAGTGCGAAACAAAGGAGAATCCTGCACAACAGGCAGAGAAGTGGTGAGACACCCAGGGCACCGGATATTATGGACCACAAGGAGAAAAAGGATCTTCGAAGAGAATGCATGGCTGTTTGGAATGACTGAGAGGTTCCCAGAGAAAGATGTGGGTTTGGCAATAGATAGGACAACACAAAAGTTATAGCTGTTCTTCCCCAGAGTTCAGTTTTTTGCAGTGTCCTGAAGAAGGAAGACAGATGTCTATGAGAGAAGGAAAGTGAAGAAGCAAAGACTTTGTGTGTACAAAGAAATGTGTTCCAAGCATTGGGCTCTGAAGAAAAGCTGGAAAATTAGTAAGAGATGCAGAAGCAGACACATGATAAAGGAGACTTCTATGTTAGGAGGCAGTTAATAGAGTTTGCTTGTTTATCAAAAAGAAGAACCCTACTCATGGGGAGAGATTGCTTTATTAGAAAATTTGTGAGCATCTAAAATCTTTCCTTGGAAGGAATTCATGAGATTCATTAAACCCATTCGGAATTCATGGATCCAAGTTTAAGAGCAGCTGCCCCTAAGATGCACTTATTTAACTTAAAAGAAAAGATGAGCTTTCACATATAATTTTAAAATATGAAATTAGTATCTTCATTTAGTTGCCTCTACTACATACTCACTTAAAATAATTCTGTTTTCTCTTCATTGTTAACATTCCCTTTCTTATTGTGATTTAATTACTTTGTTGGGAATCAGTGTAAAATGGTGAAAAACTCATTTCTTTAACTGGGAAATAAAATACCTACCACATAGTATTATTTGAAATAATATGACCTTTACCAGTTTTGAACTCTGGAGGAAAAATAATGTGCAACCTATATAGATGATCAAGTAATTTCTACTATTTCTTTCTAGTTCTGTAGTTCTGAGATATCTATAAAGCAGGGATATGAAGTTTAAAGATGTTCTTTTTATTGATAGAAGAGTAACTCCACGTGCACAGTTCAGGGTCATGATCATTTTTAAATGATTTTTTTTTTTTTTTTGGCACTGATGGCTGAATTGATCCTAAATTGAAAGTGTATATGACCAATTTGTCACCTTTGACCTGAGCAGTTCTGCTTCTATGCTAAGTGTAACAAAAAAACCTGAGTATATTAACATTTTTGTTGTTTCCTCTTCAATACAAGCCCAAGACTACCCCTAGCTCCAGAATCCAATAGTTATGGAAATAAGTACAATGAAAGACAATATTTTGCCTTTATTATAATTAAATAAATAAAACTATGATTTTATAATAAATGTTTTCAAAACGAAAATAGAGAAGATTTTAATGTCAGTGTCAATAATGACAAAGTTATTCATTTTAAAAGCAAATATTCTTATATGTGATTCAATCAAATGATTGTGGAGAAAGTCTAAATGAAGGATTTTATTTTACTCTCTTAGTTTAAGATTTTTCCTGTATCACTCAGCTGAGAGTACCATACATGCTTGTATATCACCATGGATTCTTCTCTGGAGGAACTAAGACAGAATGTTATTTTAATGGAACTCGAAACCAAAGTAATGTACACGTGTGCCAGGATTCTGTGGGTGATGACTTCAGAGAATGCAAGGTGGCAGGAGGCAAGATTGGAGACCAAGAGACCTTCGGATGAAGTGCTCTGACTTGGGTTTTTAATCCCCTATCACTTTCACATGGACATGAGATTTTGGTAGGAATCAAGGCTTGGCCAGGTTTTATTAAGTCTTTCATCCATCAAATATGCTATTGTGCTTCTGTCAGTGACTGAAACCTGATAAGAATCCTTACCATTTACCCAACACTGTGTATTTTCAACATACTTTATAGTCATTAGTGAAATGTGAGTATCTTCATGTGAATCTCAATTTATATTAAATCCATTATAGTCTGTATTCCTAACCTGTGCTTTTTACTGATAAACAAGCCTACCCCAGGAAGCTTTGCTAATGGAACATGTTCATCTGACAAGTATATGACAGTCTTGAAATCTTTATCAATGTAAAGAGAATTCTTTACAGGTTAATGTATCAAGGCTTATGTGTTCTGACGTGAATAGAGTTACACAGTAAAACCTGTATTTTACATGACTAATTATTTAATTAAATAGGCCTATTTGTATAGAACACAGTACCTCCAGCATTTGATGTGAAGGAGAGTGAGTTTTCTAGCTGTCAAGACTGTTAATAATGCCACTACCTCTTAAGGTGTCTTTATCATCACTTAGTCACAGAAATGAAATGAGGGTCCCACAAGACAATTCCGAAAGTTCCTACATCTTTATAGATGTAGGAACTTTAAGTGATGAGCTTGTGGATTATATCAATGAAGCAGAGTCAGGGGATTATGAGATGGCATTGGAATTGGTGAAAAGAAATTAGTATTTATAAATTATATAATTATAAATAATATATATATATATATATACACATTATAAAATTTGTAGGCAAAAATACATAGTGTACAAATTTACCAATTACTAGTTTACTCAGTAAATCACATAATCCTAGAAAGCAGATGTTATAGTTTATAAAAAAAATAAATCAACATCAATTGTTGACTTACAAGAGGAGTCTTCAGAATCAAATTAAACATCACTGGTAATTATAAATTTAAATATTTTATAAACTAAGCCTAACATCTCATAATGTGTATGAATTTCAATGTGCCTCTATAATTAGGAAATGCTATCATGAGAGAACTTAAAATTAATAGAAAAGATCATGCAGACAAAAAGTTCATGTGAATATATGCAGGAAGTTGACATTTTTATTTTATTGTTTATCTTCTTCATGCCAACAATTTATTAATTTCTTTTCCCTGTGATTTTATTTAAAATTCAAATAATAAAATATAATAGTTATTTAAATCCTATTTCAACATGTGGGACTTCCCCACATTGCTTTCCACTGTACAGTGCTTGTTCCCAACTGAATCAGAGGATTAAAGACTAAGTAATGAAATATGAAAAAGAAATAAGGTGGGTAGTTTGCATAATATCAAAGAAGGTGGAAGAAAATTCATATTAACTGCAGAAAGTTGCAATTTAGGAAGAAGGATTCATTTTACAGTCAGATTCCTTGTCTTTGATGTCACTATTTATGGAAGATTTTATCTAGGAAGCATAGTGTTTACATGCCTGAGTGTCAGAAAACCTAGGAGTTAGCAGGAAATATTTACTAGTACATTTTGTACAACAGGTAAATGTTAACACTTGAAAATTTAAGGCAACAGAAAGAGAATTAATCAGTAATATTAGAGAGAGAGTGAGAGGATACTTAAGAAAAGAAGCAGAGACCGTGGGAAAAACTGTCAAGGAGTTGATAAAAGTCTATGGGTTTCCATAAGGTCCCCAAACTGGCCTGAAGAAGTTTTTTACCATCTCAAATGAAACTAGGTCTTTTCGGGTGGGCAGAGACTAAGGATACTATTTAGTCGTCCTCTGAGCACTATTATTTTAAGAGCCCCTGAGCCTTTCGTTCTCCTCCCTCACATTTACCATAACCAGTTGTAACCTAACCCTTTGATACAGGTGTTATTAAATGAGGAGCCCAAGAATCTGTGATGTCAAGTGTCTGGCTGTGGTTCAAAGAGAAAATAGATATTATAACATTAATTTGAGGCTGACCTTTGACAGCAAAAACTTTGTGATGTATACACCCGCTACTTTTCTAATCACTCTCAATAGTTGGTTCCACTAACTGAAAGATTTGAAAAAAAAAAGTGAGCAAATTTTAAAAAGTCCCAAATTTTAAATTATAATCCATTTTATGTTGTTAAGTTGACAATAGCTATATTCTTAATGTGAAATAAGAAACGAACAGATAAGAAATGCATATGCTTTATGTATCCTAGAGAATAGTGCCCTATCTGATGTTCTTGTGGTAAAGATTTGATCCCATTCTGTAGGCTCTCTATTCACCTCACTGATCATTTCTTTTCCTGAGAAGAAGCTTTTTAGTTTAAATCTGTCCCATTTATTGATTCTTGGTTTTAATTCTTGTGCTATATACAAGTCTTATTAAGAAAGTTGGGGCCTATTCCTACATGATGGAGATTTGGGGCTAATTTCTCTTCCATTAGATGCAAGGTCTCTGGTTTAGTTCCTAGGTCCTTGATCCACTTTGAGTTGACTTTTGTTCATGGTGAGAGATAGAGGTTTAATTACATTTTGTTACATGTAGATTTCCAGTTTTCCCAGAACCATGTATCGAAGAGGCTATCTTTTCTACAATGTACGTTTTTGGCGCCTTTGTCTAATACAAGATAACTGTAGTTATGAAGCTCCACTCTTCTTCGTAAGGATTGCTTTGACTCTTTTGGGTCTCCTATTTCTCCAGATGAATTTCATGACTACTTTTTCTATTTCTATGAGGAATTTCATTGGGATTTTGTTTGGGATTGCATTGAATCTGTATAGTACTTTTGGTAGTATGGTCATTTTGACAATATTAATTTTGCCTATCCAAGAACAAGATAGATCTTTCCATCTTCTAAGGTCTTCTTTAACTTCTTTCTTTAGACTGTTGTAGTTTTCATATTAGGTCTTTCAACTCTTTTGTTAAATTTATTCTCAAGTTTTTTTTTTTTTTTTGAGGTTATTGTAAATGGGATGGTTTTCCTAGTTTATCTTTCATCGGGTTTGTCACTGATGTACAGAAATGCCTTTGATTTATGGGTGTTGATTTTATATTCAGCTACTTTGCTGAATTCATTTATTAGTTCTAGGAGATTTCTGGTGGAATGTTTTGGGTCTTCTAGATATAGAATCATATCATCTGCAAATAGTGATAATTTGAGTTCTTCTTTTCTTATCCATTTCCCTTTAATTTCTTTCATCTGTCTGATTGCTCTGGCTAGAGTTTCAAGAACTATATTAAATAGAAGTGGTAACAGAGGGCATCCCTGTCTTGTTTCAGTGTTTGTAGAGAATACTTTAAATTTTTCTCCATTTAGATTGATGTTGGTCTGGGGCTTAGCGTAGATAGCCTTTACAATGTTGAGGTATGTTCCTGTTATCTCTAGTTTTTTCTAATGTTTTGAACATGAAGGGATGCTGTATTTTATTAAATGCTTTCTCAGCATCTATTGACAAATAACCCAATCAATAAATGGTCCAAGGAACTGAACAGACACTTCTCAGAAGAGGATATATAATCAATCTATATATATATATATATATATATATATATATATATATATATATATATATATATATATAAATGTTCAGCATCTCTAGTAATTTTAGAGAAATGCAAATCAAAACTACTCTAAGATTTCATCTCATTCCAGTCAAAATGGCAGCTATCAAGAATACAAACAACAATAAATGTTGTCGAGGATGTGGGGAAAAAGACACATTCATACATTGCTTGTGAGACTGCAAATTGGTGCAGCCAATCTGGAAAGCAGTATGGAGATTCCTTGGAAAACTGGGAATGGAACCACCATTTGACCCAGCTATCCCACTCCTTGGTTTATACCTGAAGGACTTAAAAACAGCATGCTACAGGGACACATCCTTATCGATGTTTATAGCAGCACAATTCACAATAGCTAAATTATGGAACCAACCTAGATGCCCTTCAGTAGATGAATGGATAAGGAAACTTTGGTATATATTCACAATGGAATATTACTCAGCTTTAAAAGAGAAAAAAAAATCGTGGCATTTGCAGGTAAATGGATGAAGTTAGAGAATATAATGCTAAGTGAAGGAAGCCAATCCCCCCAAACCAAAGGCCAAATGTTTTCTTTGATGTGAGGATTCTGACTCATAATGGCAATGTGCAGGGAAAGCATGGGAGGAATGAAGGAACTTTAGATAGGGTAAAGGAGAGGGAGGTAAAGGCGGGTGTAAGGGAGTAGGAATGGTTGGAGGAATGAGTTAGACAACATTATCCTTAGTACATACATGAAAACATGAATGGTGTGAAAATACTTTTGTGTACAATCAGTGACTTGAAAAATTGTGCTCTATGTTTGTAATATGCAGTGAATTGCATTTTGCCATCCTGTATAACAAATTAGAATAAATAAGTAATTTAATAAAAAATGCATATGAAAAGTGGCCAATTAATGCTGCTTATTGCTTAGATTTTAAAACTTGACTTTATGAGCTTGGATAGAAATTAAAAGCAAGGAGACTTGTGTATAAGGAATTAGAACTTTGAAGCAAATACTCAGTAGATCTTTGGACAAATTCTGGTGTACAAACCATTAGTCATGTTAGAAACAAAGTAAGTTTAGAAAAGTAAACATTTAGAAGCTTGTATAGCAATTTAAAGTGCAATTCTATAGCTATTAAGTTTATTAACATAGGGTTGAAATTTTGTCTTTAATGTTTTTTTTTAGTTTAGTATATATCGGTATATATTAGTATATATTTTAGGATTAGTATTGGTACCACATAGAAAATGGATTAAGATTTTTGTGCTTTTTGTTGTTGTTATTTTTTTATTTCAGTGCTTTTATTTTGTTGTAGATTATGGAAGTAATGGTCTGCAATAGATGTATTAGAGGATAGACCCTTACAGTAGAGTATAAGGAGCACTGGATGAAGATTTTGAAGAAACTGTGAATACTCAGGATGACATTGAGGACAGTGATTTAATTCTAAAATGAATGAAAGGACTGTTAAAATATGGAATATGAGGTGCTAGATTAAGAACAATGTCTGGGGTTTCATATCATGGAGAGTGCAGGCAGAGACTAACTAGGTATGGTTTGAGGAAAAGGCCAGCACCTGGAATTTCAAGTTATGCAGAAAGAAACAAACCAAAATGTAAATAAATAAATAAATAAATAAATAAATAAATAAATAAAATGAAAATAAATGCATTGAAAGTTTAGAGAGAAAGTGAGAAAGCCATGCTACTTGCAGGCAGATCTTACCAATATTGTGAAATAAGGCTTATTTTTACACTATAAAACATATAACACAGAAAATATTGTGTTCATGAAAATATAATGTGGATTCATAAACAGCTATATTCTTGCAATCTGGTAATGATCTTATAGTTTTAAGTGTCCCTGTGTTATAATTTTCTTTGTGACAACATTGTTTAAAATTTATACAATATTATACATGTTTTGTCTGAATATTCCACTAAATACAGCCCAATAGTTTTAGTAATTTTTTAGAACTGCCGTATCAAGTGCCACAAACTGATGCCTTAAACCACAGAAATTTATTGCTTCAGAGTGTTGGATGCTAAATTTTGAGATCAAGGTGTTGGCAGGATTGGCAGCTAAAAGCAATAAGAACTATAAGGAGGAAACTTTGTTACAGCTCCTGGTGGTTTTCTAGCAATCATTCCCACTCCTCGGCTTGTAAATACCTCACTCCAATCTCTGCCTTCATGTTCATATGGCTTTCCCAATATGCAAAATCTGTATTCACATTTCTCCTATATATGGACACCAGTGATAGTGGACTAAGGTCTGCACCAAAAAATTCATGACTTGATTATCTCTAGAAAGACACTACCTCCAAACATACTCACATTCTGAAACAAACTGAAAGATAGAACTTTAACTGACTTTTTGTGGTGGTGGTGGTGGGGAGAGTGGGGGGGATAGAATGGGGGATGGGACAAAATTCAATCCATAATAGTAGTAATCTTTATCTCTATAAATAAATAAGTTTATTTATTTAGTTCTAAAAACATTTTTTGAAAATCTTTATTCTATTAGTTGCATAATTTTTTTATTTTTCAGAAATACCATGTTTCGTACCGTTTTGTTTGATATTTGTTTGACTGTTTTTAGCTTTACATATAAAGCTGTTGTGGATATTCTTACATAGAAATATTTGGTATATCTGAATCTATACTTAATTTAAAGTTCTAAAAATGAAAATACTTAGTATAAGAGATTGGACACTTTTAAGAATTTTGATATTTACTACCTAATTTGCCCCATAAATGTTATGGAGCTTATGACTTAAACTTTTAAAAAATTAAATAGGCAAAGTGTTGAGACTCAACTGCTGAATTTTTGGTTTATAATTAAGATGATTTTTTTTCCTCCTGCCCCCCCTGCCTCTTCCTAAATATTTCATTGCTCTATCCACTTTCCTGTGGGACTATATTAATGTCTCTTTGCTTACGTAGAGGAAAAAGTTTCAGGATATAACACTTTCATATATAAAAGCTTATTTCATTTGTTGTGCTTTGGTATATGAGCAGAAATCAAATATTGATTTAGTATAATATTAATATAACATATATGTATGTATATATATATATATATATATTCTTATACATATGTAATTCTTTCATAAATGAAGTTACATTCATTAATAATCCAGAATGCACTCCATGAAAAATATCTAGAATTTTACATTTTGATGGAAAATAGAATTCTAGTTACTTAGCTGCTGCAGGGGAAGGCTTATACATCAATGAGGGTTAATTATAAGTTGTCTCTGACATAGAAAGGTGAAGTGACTTCCCAATGACATAAAATTAGAGAATAGCAGAAGTATGCATATAATTCAGGTCTATAAAATCCCAGTGCAATATTTTAATGGTATATAACTAAGGTTTGTTGTGAAATAGCAATTGCTGATTAATTTGGGTACTCCTTTCATCCTTAAAAGATCTAATAATGCTCAAAAGTTCATAAAGAGGTTTTATCTAACAGACAATGATGCCATGTGGATGGATTTTCTTTAATAATGTGTCAAATGAACTTTAAAATTTGACAATTTCAACAGCTGTTCTCACTGAATTCTCTAGTGGCAGATATTGACTTTATGCCTAAATGTGGTCATGGAAATGTACAGCGTTTCTCCACCAAAGAGGAACAATGTTAGCATTTGTTGTGTTTCTACTATATGCCAGGCATTTTCCATGGCATCTAATTTATTTCCCATAAAATATCAACAGGTGAGAGTATTCCAGATTCAAAACTGAAATTGAGGTTGACCTAACATCCAGCAGATTAAATAGGGGAGCTGTATTTTGAACAGAGATCAAACTCTATAAAGATTCTGTTTTTCCCATTACAGTATGAGCTTTCTACCCGACAATAGGGCAAATGGTAATTTATCTTCTATCCTGAATAGTTTTTGAAAATCAGAAAAAGGACCTAGAGAGATTCTATGAAATGCACTTTAAAAATATCATCATTAGATTGGAAACAGGGATGAAAGGAATTCATATTTATTAAGAGTATACAAAGTGCCATTTAATCTCACATTGAAATCTTCATTTTGCTTCATTTTGTCTGTCCCATTGGTGAAGCCATCATTGAGCTTTAGAGTGGTTAAATAAATTGTCTAAGATTGCAGATCCATGGTTGAAAAGGACATATATGTGACCGCTTGAATTTGAAAACTTTCCTCTACTCTGATATATCTTCCATTTTTAGGATAGTTTTTCTAAACTAAAGGAGATATTCAGAATATTTAAAAAAAGAAAATTATACTTGATTAATACATTCATGATTTTACTCAGTCCACAATGCTGTTATTGTGCAATTTGGGGAATGATCTTCTTTTTTAATTTTTAAAATTGATATTTACTGTATTTTTAAAATTGATATTTTAAAATTGATAATCAAAGCTCAGAGTATATGAGCAATTACAATTACTCCACTCTAAATCTTCATGACAAGTGTACTTGTGGTTCCATACACATAATAATTAAGCTTTATTTTTTTTCCAACAGTTTGGTGAGTGCTGTGGTAATGACACTTTAATATCACCATGCATAAAGCATTACTGGGGAAAAAAAGAAGAAAAAAAAAAGGAAGAAAGAGACACTATGGATCCAATCCACATATTTGGCTTAGGTATATGGGAAAGAGTTTCATAATTTTTAACAGCTACACTCAGAATAATAAACACAAATTTTTCTGAAAAAAGAAACATAAATTATACTTATGTAAGGCTAAATTTTCAAACTTCATAGGAAATTTTCAAGGGAAAATCCCATTCTAAAGAAATGACTTCCAGATTTTTTATATATCAGCATCACCAAATTTGCTAGATCACAGAGGTTAGATTCCTGGAAATATCAATTCAGAAGGTCCTGGGAATGACTCTGGTTTACTTACTGATAACAAACTCACCAGGTTATTTTGTATTATACCTAAATTGGGAAAGTGGTGCTATAAATTTATATGGGTTTAAAATAATTACCTATGAGATTATTTTCACTGAAATGTCTTAGGAGTCCAAATATGCTACTATTGAGTGGTTTTCATAGGAAAAGATGGACAATATTTTCTGCCTAGTCACATTTAATTGATGATAGCTGAATTTTTAAGTGAAAACTTTGTACAGTGACAGAATGAACACTTTTAGATACAATGCACTGTTTGGTGTGATAAGTTTCCAAAGATCAAGTGTATTTTTTATTAGAACATTATATTTATACATTACTAGTATTTGAGTTCCTTTTGGCATAATTTTATATACAAGACATTTTATCTCAATTCCCATTCCCTTTTCCCCTCTCTCTACCCATTTTTCTCTCTCCTCTTTACTGATCTTTCTTTCACTTTTTATTTATTTTTATTGGTACTTTTTATATATCTATACAGGAGATAGTTCTTTTGATACCTTAGCATATGTATATAACATGATTCTGTTAGATTCATTCCATATTTATTTCCCTTTCACTTCTTTTCTCCCTCCCTCTCATTCTCCTACTTCTACTCCGATCTTCACTATGTATTTATGATATTGACTGCCCCCCCCATCACCTTCTTTTACTTATTTTGCTTTAGCTTTCACATATGAAAGAAAACATTTGACCCTTGGTTTTCTGAATCTGGCTTTTTTTCACTTAGCTTGATTTTCTCTATTTCCATCCACTTACAGACAAATGCCATAATTTACCTCGTCTCTATTGCTGAGTAAAACTTCATTGTGTGTATATATGAGATTTTCTTGTTTTATTCTTTTATTGACAGGCATCTGGATTGATTCCATAATTTGGCTCTTTTTAATTGCTGACTTTTATTCTTCTAGATAAACACTGAGAAGTGGGATCGATGGGCCATATAAT
Organism: Marmota flaviventris; assembly: GCF_047511675.1. Lineage (NCBI taxonomy): Eukaryota > Metazoa > Chordata > Mammalia > Rodentia > Sciuridae > Marmota > Marmota flaviventris. Next base: position 42,130,068 of record NC_092508.1, on the reverse strand, counting down.
GTACTTCCATTCCTAGTGAGGAATCTCCAAACTACTTTCCAAAGTGGTTGTGTTAATTTGTAGTCCCACCAAAAATATGAGTGTACATTTCCCCCCACATCCATTATCCATATTCTTGATAATTGCTATTATGACTGGAGTGAGATGAAATCTTAGTGTAGTTTTGGTTTTCATTTCTCTGATTGCTAAAGATGTTGAACATTTTTTCATATATTTTTGGCAATCTGTGATTCTTCTTTTGAGAAATTTCTTCCTAGTTATTTTGTTCATTTATTGATTGGGCTATGTTTTATTTGGCATTGAGTTTTTGAGTTCTTTATACAATCTGGATATTAACTCTCTATTAGAGGAGTAGCTGGCATATATGTTTTTACCATTCCATTGATTTTCTTTTCACTCTCTTAATTTTTTTTCTTTGGTGTGACAAAGAGTTTTAATTTGATGGCATCCCACTTATTAATTCTTGGTTTTATTTCTTGAACTTTAGGGGTGTTGTTGAAAAAGTTGGGGTCTGCACCTATGTGATGGAATGTTGATTCTGTTTTCTTCTAAATTTCTAAATCTTTGATCCATTTTGTTTGACTTTTGTGCAGGATGAAAGATAGGAATCAAATTTCCATCTTTTATACATGAACACCCAGTTTTCTCTGCACTATTTGTTAAAAAGACTGTCTTTTCTCTGACATATATTTTTGGCTCCTTTGTCAAGTATCATAGGACTAAAACTACATGGATTTGTCTCTGTTTCTTCTAGTCTATTCCATTGGTCTTTATGTCTACATTAATGCCAATACCATGTGTGTATTTAAAAAATATTTTTATATATATTTTGTCAATGGATCTTTATTTTATTCATTCATTCATTCATTCATTCATTCATTCATTTATTTATATATAGTGCTGAGACTAAAACCCAGTGCCTCACATATGTCAGGCAAGTGCTTTGCCACTGAGCCAAATCCCAGCCCCATCATATGGTTTTTGTTATTACAGCTCTGTAGTATAATTTGAAATCAGGTATTATGATGCCTCCTGTATCAGTTTTCTTATTCAGAATTGCTTTGACTATTCTGGGTCTCTTATTCTTCCAAATGAATTTAAGAACTGTTTCTAGTTCTGTGAAGAACGCCATTGGTGAACACAGTGCACTTTTGTGAAATTGATTACCAATTGTTGGTGGGCTTTGCATATTCATTTTCTCAAGTAGATACTAAATTTTTATCTGGAAGATTTAGAGTCCTCCTCTGTTCCAGAATTGCACAAGAGTGAATTATTTTACAATTAGTTATTCTTCATTGACTTCAACTTTCAGATCTCAACCAGCGATGTTAACACTAGGGAACCTTTGAAATATATATGAATTTAAATATATATATATATATATATATATATAAATTTAAATCATTAATAAAAACATTCTTATTCAGAAACTGAATAATTTAAAAAACATTATGGAATAATTTATACTGAGCTTCATTTACAGGTCATGTAATAAGGTCAAGTGGAGAGACATTAGTGTAAACATCACTTAGTAACTCCTTGGTGACTTATTTGCTTAAGGATGGTGATGGGCATGTTGGTCACTAAACAAAGTGATGTTATAATAGAACTCAGGGACTTATTCTTACAAGTATTAGAATTAAGAATATTTATTGTTGAAAAGTTGTTCACGTGCGTAGAGAATAGCTAAGTACAGATGGTTCTTCTAGTTCTGGGTTTGCTACCAGGATGCTGAGAATGAAAATCATGACTCACTTTCTATTAGAAAATTATGTGCCCTAAACTTACCCCTATTTTTCATAATTTTTCTGGTTTCATTTTCCCCTGCATTCCTCTAAATTCACTTTAGCTAAAAAATAAAGTTTTGTAATGTTTTTATTTTGAAAATTGTCCCTAAATCACATCTTGAGATGTATTCAGATAAAAGCAAATTAAATAAGCTAGTGAGTAATAAAGTATTTTCAAATTAAACTAACAGAGTACTTTTTAAAAGTTTACTTTGAGTTGTTTCTCATGGATTTAAATGTTATTTATTAAGAAAACAAAGTATTCACAATGATTTAATATAGTTATTGATATGTTTTCTCTAACCTGAATATATGTATTTAAAATGTCTCCACTGTCTTCATCACTTACAATTTCATAATATTAAAGAACACTTGTCATCAACTTTTTCTGCTTTCAAAGTTGTAATGGGATATCACTCTTAAAAACTGTGATCAGGTGTTTTAAAAATTCACTTATGATTAAGAATAGCTTTATTGTCTAGACTCTGATAAAACATACTGAATGAATTATTTATTGCTACTGTTTCTATTGCTTATTTCAGAAAACTCTGATGGGTGCCTTGGCCCCTGTATTCTTGTAAGTAGTGTATGTCTCCTGGGTATTACCAGACCAGGATCCTCTCACAGTGGGGCTCAGGGAGAATTAAGTTTAAGTAATTTTAATGTGGGAGAAATTTCATGAAGGAAGCTATAGCATGTAGGTGCATACCATAATAATTAAGTATTTGAATAGTTGACTGCAGCCCTTACTTATTAAGCAATGTGCCAAATGCTAGCCTGCTTTACATAATGATGTGGGAGAACAAGTCACACACACCAAAGTAATGGAACACATTAATAAAAGTTTGCACAGTATGTGTCCTTCATGCAGGTTGTAGTGACAAATATCCATGCCTTTACAAACTACATGACATTATGTTGTTTAGTCCTCTGGGACTTGCCTGCCAATTTGCTGTCTATCATTTATTTTCCAGTGCAGTGTGCATGCTTTGAGTGATCTCAACAGAAGGTCACAGCCAGTGAAGTTTCCTAGGAACATTTTTTTTTTCCCTGTCTGGGGCTTTGAGTGGTTTGCTTTTAAGGTTTATTGTACTTCATTTTAGTGAATGTCCCAAGGAGATTCAGAGTAGGTCCCAGAACCCAAGTCTTCCATCAATGTATTTGCTCTGTGTGCTCCTGTGGTTTTGCCAGTTCCTATTTCTATAAATAACTGCTGGAACGTTTCGGTAACACTTTTATTGTCTTTAACCTTATCTCACGTTACTTTTAAGGTTCTTATTTTAAAAAGAAGCTTTTCTCAGCCTCTCCACTTTGATGCAATTGGCTGTAAGCAGATGGGCAGCGGTGCTATAATTCCCCTATTAAAACTGCACCCCTGTCCTCATCAAAGTTCTCATCACTCAGGCTCAGCCATCAAAGTAGAGGTTGGTGACTGATAGCTCAATAGCATATCGCCAGAGGTCAGGATACAGTATTCTCACTACATAAAATAACTTTGCCTGTTTTAAGCTGAAGAAGCGCATCAAATTATCTATCTTTTCCCCCCATTTTTATTTCTGAGCCAGGGTTTAACAATGAACCTTTATCAAGTGATATATTAAAACATCACCCCATCATCTAAGTTTGTAGCTGTCCAATAGTGAAATTGGAACAGTGCACACACAGGGGAGAACATTGTACATTTTCCAGAAGAGACGAACGTGTAATCTTGTCGAAGGCACTCAATTACAGCTCTGTGATGGGGGTAGTGGACATTAACACTAGGGCTGCTCTGAGCACCCACAAGGAACCACACCTGATAGTCTTTTATTCTGTACCTTATCATTTCCAGCATGGTATTTTTAGCACCTCACAAAGCTAACATGCTGTGCATCTGTTCCTCCTACTTCACTCTCTCTCATTTTAAGGTGGGCAGGTGCTGGTATCAGAGCTGAATAGTAAGCTGGCTCCAGACAGATGTCTCAACTATTTCCCTACCTTCTATGCTAATTTTGAGCCTAGGCCAGAGTAAGAATTGAAGGACAGGAAAAGGAGAGAAAATTTTGCTCATAATTGGGCCAGATTCTAAGTCTTTCTGGTGTGGCACTTCTTTTAATTTAAGAGGACAAAAGATGTGCTAATCAACTTTCTAATAAAGCCCCATTACTGATCGTATCTTTGAGGCTTTTCTTTATGTGAACACAGGGAGCCAGTATGACCTGTGGCTAGACCTAAGTATTATGTAGAAATAAGTCAAAAACAATTATGATCTGAGCTCATGAAACATGAGTTCTGATTAAAAGAGCTTTCTGTTACTGAAGTTTTAAAAAATGGTCTCTACTTTTTGAAAATTTTTAACTCGATCGATATAAGAAATGCTCTTAATCATGATCTGTTTTCAACATTCTCATTAATGTAGATGTTGGGTTCACGTCTAAATTAAACAGTTGTGAAACCAAATTTGATCTGTGCTCTCCAAACTATCAAGTTTCTGTCTATTTGTTTTGGTGAAAAATGGATTGTTATGGTGGGTTTGTCTTTCAGAGGGAGATATTACATATTGCCAAATATGTTGTGGCTTAAATGACTCGTAGGCACTTGACTATTTTGATGATCAATGTCCTAGTATGTTAATTCAGCATATATCCACGAGTTTTAAATCTTTTTGACCTGCTATGTAGACCTATGCTTGTTTCCTTCCAAATCTATTATTGGTGCTTCCTCTGCTCTGTGTTGCAGAAGACTGACCCCTGCTATTAATTTCTCATGGCCTCTTGCCAAATTGTTTCCATTTAAGTTGAGCAATGAGGGTTATGAGAAGGAGACAGGAAGGAGGAAGGGAGAAGTCCCTTTTCTCTTGGATTTTGGCAGGTGTTCTGAGACAGTGGATAAGTCTTTACCATGAGCCCAGGTTTGTGAAGCAACTTTTCCCTCCACAGTACCAAATCCCACTAGGAAGGACCTTTTTCATGCCTAGGAACCTCAGCTTCTGGTAATTGGAAGACCCCCTAATCCTAGTGTCTGGCTCTGGAGAATAGTAGCGACATCCTGATACACCTGTTTCTTATCTATCTTACTATTCCATGTTTGCCTTTCAATTCAACCAACATCTTTTTAACAAATCTCATTGCAGGGACATGTAATTGCTCTTCAAAAGAACCTGCTGAGGGCAGTATAACTGAATGGCAACTTCCAGTTGCTGCATCTTTGGATACTCTATGATTTTCATGCCCAAACTACACTTGTCCTAAGCTGCTCTCAAGTCAGTGATTAAGAACAATGTTTTTGTTGTTGTTAAATCAGGCCATTCCTGTGTGTTGTGGTTTGAATATGAGGTGTTCCCCAAAGCTCTTGGTAATGCAGGAATATACAGAGGTGAAATGCTTCAGTGTGGGAACTGTAAACTAACCAGTCCATCTTAGTGTAATTGGAACAACCATATGATAACTGCAGACAGATGCGGTATGGCTGGAGAAGGTAGTCACTGGGGGCCTGTCCTGGAAAGGTTCACCTTCTCTGCAGCCTCTTTCCTGACTTTCTGCTTCCATACCCACCATGAGGTGAGCAGTTTTTCCTCCATGGGGCTCTTCACTCATGATGTGCTGCCTCACCTGGCACCAAGAGCCATGGATTACACTATCTACGGACTAAACGTCTGAAGCTGTGAGCCTCAAATAAACTTTACCTCCTCTAAGTTGTTCTTCTCAGGTATTTTGGTTGCAGCAACAGAAAACAAACAAAAAATAAACAATAACAAAAACTGACCAAACACTATATCGGAAGGATCTCTTTAATAATCAATCTGTGCACTTGAGATTCCACATTGGTCTATTCAGCTTTTCCAGAAGCTATGATGGACAAATTCTTTTACATAATCATCTGTCTGTCCTTTCTTATTTCCTCTCATCTTGTCTAGCTGCTTCTTCTGCTTCTTCCCTTTTTTTTCTTCACAGGCATTTTCCATAATCTCTTACAAATTGCATCACATCTCGACATCTGTTTTTTGAACTCTCCAACATTCTCATAACCATTCTTCTCTATTGAACACCTTGTTTGTATTCTATTTCCCTGAGTGGACTTGAAGTTGTAATATGATAATCCTGAAAGTATATCAGGCTAATATCTATTGCCTTTGATAATCACTTTTACAAAGAACTAATTGGCTGTACATTACATTGTCAGCAAATATCAATTTTGGGGAATAGCATAGGAGAAAATAGAATGTATCTTCTGTTCAAAGTTTGGTTCAGTTGAACCAACAGATTATGGAAAGGTTCATTGTTTAAATACTGAGGCTGTCTGGAAAAGGCAGGGAAGACTCCTCTAACAAGTCCAAAATGGCTTCACAGGGAAAGAAAACTGGCTAGGAGTTTGTATTGTGGTTAAGGGTTGGATCTAGCTAAGAGTGCCTATGTACAAGGACTTCTGTGGTTCAAATCTTCTACCATCACCAGAGGAAGTGGCACCTGGAATATTTTTTCATACAAATGTAGCCACAAGGAGAAAAGGTAAGGGTGAGGATTAAAAGCTGTCAGCAGGGATGGGGTTGTAGCTCAGTGGTAGAGTACTTGCCTAGAATGTGTGAGGCACTGGGTTCAATTCTCAGCACCATATAAAAAATAAATAAATAAAATAATATTGTGGCCACCTACAACTAAAAAATATTTTTAAAAAGCTGTCAGCAGTCAAATGTTTCAAATGGTGTTCATCTCTTCACACACAGTAAGTGCTCAATAAATATTTGTTGACGAATAAACATACCTTCCATTATTGAAGGACTTCTAAGTCTTCAGTATCATATTTTCAGCCAATCTGTGAAAAGAAGGATATAGAACTTTTCAAATGTTACTTGTTTGTAGAATTTTATATTTAGAGAAACTTTGGGAACATTGGCCCATACAACATACTTTGAGGAAAAGTCATGTAAATTTTAAACATAATGTGTTATTTAGCCTTTTTGTTTGTGTTACAAAATACCCAACAAGAACAACTTAGAGGATGAAGAGTTTATTTTGGTTCATGATATCAGAGGTTTAATCCATTGTGTGTTGACTCCACTGCTTTGAGCCCACCATGAGGAAGCACATCATGGCAGAGGATGAAGTAGAGAAGTTCTGCTCTATTCAGGAAGCAGAAAGTGGAAGGTGTCACAGGGAAGATGAACCCTTCCAGGGTATACCCCCAGTGGCCCCCCTTCTCCAGCCATACCCCATTTGCTTATGGTTACCACCTCCTCAGTCCATTGAAATAAGAAGTGACTGATTAAGTCACAATTCTCATAATCCAATCCAATTTTTCTTCTGATTATTCCTGCATTAACACAGGAGTTTTTTTTTTTTTGGGGGGGGGGAGGTCACCTCAGATCCAAACCACAACATACATTAATTCATCACCTTGAAAGCTTTCTTTTTATTCCTTGTTTCCTAATTAATCAAGAGTTAGGAGTTAAAATTTTTGCGTTTTCTGCATTTAAGGCAGCAAGGAGCTCTCATTGAATATCATTGAATTGATGTTAGATGACAGCGTGGAAAGATGACTGAGCCTTTGAAAACAAGGAAGGTGGTCAATTCAAAGGAAAGAAATGAGATTATAATACATTGTAAATGTCTTCAGTGTGCCAGGTTATATGGTAGCCTTTCCTATAACTTAAATATTCTCTGACTGAAAACATTTCAATGAAAACTCTAAACCTGATTATATCAAGACAAATAATTTGTTATATTCAGCCTTATGCTGTACACTTTGATTTTAAAATAGTATGATTTTATATTTTCTTTTTAAATTTTTTATTTAGTTGGAGATGGACACATAATATCTTTATTTATTTGTATGTGGTGCTGAGGATTGAACCCAGTGCCTTACACATGCCAGGCAAGTATGCCACTGCTGAACTACAACTCCAGCCCTACTTTTATATTTTCTATAAAAACTTTGTTCCCATAATTACTATATTTCTTTATTACTATAATGTGGAACAAATTTAAACATATACTTAAATGAGATGGAAATAAATCCGTTTTTTTCATATGTGTCATTTAGGAAATGTGCTTTATTGTTTCTTTCAGCTTTCTATTTTAGAAACTAATGATGAATTCATATTAAATGCATTTGAGTCTTTAATTTCCTGAAGTATACCCATAATAATATTTCATTTCCTTTTCTATTATATTTTGCATTTTCTTGTGATTTCTCTTATCCTTATAGGTCTAACTTGAATTTTACCTATGGATCTATTAGATAATGAAAATCTGATATGTATTTGTTTTTATTTATTGGTTAACTCAACATATCACTAAGTCCATGCTGTTTAATGATTACAGAACTCTTAACATCCAGCTAAATAGCTGGTTGATTATACATGTCAAAAATAAAAATTAGGGGCTGGGGATGTGGCTCAAGCAGTAGCGCGCTCACCTGGCATGTGTGTGGCCCAGGTTTGATCCTCAGCACCATATACAAACAAAGATGTTGTGTCCGCCAAGAACTAAAAAATAAATATTAAAAAATTCTCCCTCTTTCTCTCTCTCTCTCTCTAACAAAAAAAGAAGATTCCATTTCTCCTGCTCCATCTGCTTCTACCAGTCATAACCACTTTTCTAAAAAAAATATAAATAAAATATAAAAAATAAAAATTAATGTTAAGTAAAAAAAATTCATGGTCATTCAAACAGTTGTGAAAATGGAAGACTTTCTAGAAAATAATTTATTATGTAATAAATGACTTGTGTTTTTGAGAGCTTTTGTGAATGAAATTATTTCTTTAAGAACCATTTCAAATGGTATCTTTAAAGAGGGCCTGTAATGTGGGGCATATATTCAAATTGAGACCTCAGTTAGTCCTTATGTCTTCCTATTTTATTCATCCAAAAATAAAACACCAAGATTCAAAACATGCTAGTCATTTAAACATTTATATATAAAATCAAATTGAATGAATGATGTTATATAGAACAACACATTGGAGATTTAATGTTCATTAATTCACTCACTGGATGTCCTGGATGCCAGCTGTGTAAAAGGCATCATGTCCAATGGCTCTGTGTGTACAAGTGATAAGCAAGAATAAGCTCTGGCATTGTCATTTCTCCAATGGACTTCCCTGAAACAGACCACCTGCTTGAATTTCTCAAAATTTCTTATATTCCCGTAGTAGTGTGTATTTTTTTTTTTTCCTAACCCTCTAAATGACTCCTGTGCTGCTAGGTTGACTACCTTGTTATAATATGCCTTTTTCCTAAATTAGTTGGGTTTTCTCCCATCAGCATTAGCTACCATTTGCTATAGTCTGTTAAAAGTTTCCCCAAGCAGATAAGGCAATTAAATTTATTAAATATAATAACATTTTAATCAATGGGAGCACATTCAGCCTTTCATCAATCTTTCAATCCTTTCATGATGGTAATGTTACCCTTTACACCTGAAAGTATGAAGTTTGCTAGAAGATTCTCTAATGGGAATCTATAAGGGTCATGTACTAGAGGAAACACAACCAAAAGTCACCAGAGTAGGAATCCTGATATCATTTTATGCCATTTTATTTATAGAGGTAATATCTGATCACAGTACTTCATAGGATGGTTGTATGGAATAAATGAGGTAATGGATGTAAAATTATTAAAAAAATATGGGATAAAACTAATCTTTAAAGAGGGCCTGTAATGTGGGGCATATATTCAGATTGAGATTTCAGTTAGTCCTTATGACAAAGTTGTAAAGTGGGTGTCAGAAGTGGAAACTCACAGCTCATACTTCGTACAATGCAGGTTCCAACTTCTGTCTGCTGATGTCACTGCTTCACAGTCTCCATGGAGTTTAGTAACAGGTTCTTTAAATAGCATCTGATCATTTTGTGTGAGGTATGCATATTCATTTCCATTGACTTCCATTTTGGAGTTCAGGAAGAGAGGATATTTGACTTGTCACGATTATTTTATCTCCACTCCAATTTAAAGGTATGTTGAACAGAATTACTCTTAGTAACGAAAGGTGATTGAGAATCAAACTACCAAACAGAAATGACATCAGGTCAAATTGATTCTCTTTCTTTCAAATGCCAATTGTAAAATACAAATGAAAAGTACAGGGTGGCATGATATATTTAAAGTTCATTTCTCTTCCCTAAGAATTTAACTATTGTTATGTTTAATAGGGCTGTTTCAAAAGGAAGACATTTCCTGACCTGGAAAGTACAAGGGGTTTACTATATCTTTTTAATAGTAATTTTTTGCTTTGTCAAAATTGACAAATATAGAAGGAGAGATTTCTTCAGTCACTGTAGGGGATTACTGATATCTTCAATTATACATGATGCAATATTGGCAATATTGTCCAACATTTATGTAATAAATGACTTGTGTTTTTGAGAGATTTTGTGAATGAAATTATTTCTTTAAGAACCATTTCAAGTGGTATCACTTCATTTGCATTTGATGGCTGTCTGAGTTTCTGCCTAATTCTTTTCTTCCCAACCCGGTAACAGCGGACAAAGGCATTGATACTATGCGGGCATCAGGAAATCAAAAAGTCCTTTGGAGAAATGTGTGCTTCTCTAGATGATTTAAAAGAGTGCAGGATTGAAAATGCTTAAAAAACATACATGAAGTACATCAAATACAATGGATTTACAACTGATTAATCCATTTAACAGGGAGTCTACAGTAATTGAGTGACATAAAGGGATCAAATTTACCCTTACTTCATTAGTACTTATATCCTGATTTTCTGTGAGTTTCACCTTGACTCTCCTGCACCTGTGGAAAATATATTATGAGCATTTTTATCAAATAAAAAAATGGGCAGTGGATAACAGGTAGATCCACCTTTATATTAGGTGGATTGATAACAAAAAGGGAGTATAAAAGACAATAGAAGAGGCATATAATTAGAAAGACTTAGGAAAGTTATAAATAGATAACTTAGGAATTAAACTTCTATTTGATCAATGTCCATTATGCATCAGACTATTTTCTATTAAGGTTTTTCTTAATAGTTTGCTCTCATAGTGGCAAAATGCATATTAAGTAGGTTGTCAGTATAAATTACTGCTGCTCCGAGACTAAAATAAATTACAAATAGTTTCAAGTAGTTGTTTTTATTTAATTTTTTCTTATACTGCACCATGCTTTAAAAAGATCTTTTGGGGCGTAAATTTATTTCAGTGTCTATGGGGTCTATTTGGTGACGAGGGTCGGCTTTAGCTCAAGCGGTTACTTCCTCATGTCGGACTTTCTGACTGTTTGGTGATGATATTATCCATCAAGAATAGTGTATAAATAACCAGTAGCCACTGAACAAATAATAATAAAAAGTGAACATTTCTGAGTCGTAAAGAAAAAAGAAAGTTTCTAACTATACCTAATATCATGGCCCCTTAAAATAATTAAATATGAGAAACTAAAAATATAAATATTTTGAAACAGAAGATCCACATTTAAACTTTATTCCCAGACCACTGAAAATACATAAGTATTTACCTCCCAGAGTCTGGTAAGAGTTGTATGTGATAGTTTAAGTGTGCTTTATAAACCAAAATGTCAAATCAACAGAATGTACTTCTACTGTATGTAAACCCACTGAATTAAATTGTAAAAAGATATTGGTTTCTGTCCTTTGTAGCCAGGAAAGTCATCCTGCACTGAGACAACCTGAGTTTAGAGTCATGAGATATAAACTTCCTCTACCTTAACAAATGGAGAGTGAGATCATACCTTGAAGCTTTTCATCCATGCAAATAGCCCACAGTGGATTAGATTTGTCAGGAGACTCACAGCTAGGAAGCATATTAACTCTGGGCCAAGTAACTTGAACACACTTGTTTCTCTTGTCTGTAAGTCAGTCTTTCCAGAAACAGATGTGTGGACAACTGGGAATCCTTTAGCTAAGTGAAGAACAAATCTTTAGTCATGGATGGGTGGTGGTGATAGTAATAGTATTGGTTAAAATCATTCAGCCTATCAGAAAAATAAAATACATTTATGTTTGAATAATTTGAATGCTATTTGCTTTGGTCATAAGTAATTAAAATAAAATATATTCTATGAATAATCTTCTGCAGAGGAAGCATAAAAATGCTAGATGCTCATATTGTTCATTTGTCAAAAATATATTCATTTCTTACTTAAAAACATTGTAACTCAAAACCCTCATTCAAACATAAGGTATAACTCTCACATTATAATTTGTTAAAGTATATTAAATATTTTACATTTCTTGGCAAAGTATCTCAAGATCTACTGGGAAGTTATAACTGTATTTATTTTATTTTCATGGTTGTCATCACACTTTGAGCAGCTGTGACAATTTTCTGCTGGAACAACTCCATCCCAAAATTATTACTGTAAATTGAAGTCCTATTTTTCTGCCCCAAGTGTATTTTTAATATTAACAGTTGGTAATTAGTCTGTCCTTTGGAGATACTCTGAACATTTTTGAAGAGCATCCTGTACATTTAATCAGAACACTTAAAAAACAGACAATAAAATGTTACATCCATTGAATTGTGATGGTTTTTCACTAATTACTGATAGTATCTTCATCTTGTTACTTTTAAAATGTACATTTTTAATATTATAAGGATGACTTTATTAATTTATTTTTGTCTTACTCTAATTCTTTCTGAAAACTTTCTCTTTCTGCAAAACCTGAGTTTGGAGAAACAAGATACTTTTAGGTGCAAAAAGGAAGAGTATGTTATTAGAAATGAAATATTCCTTTTGAAACCTGTAAACAAACCAGTCATTTATTATTATAATAATTCCCTACCTTCTTCTCATCTGGATGGTAAGCAGGTGAACATATTTTGCTTCTTCATACCAATTAGGTACTTGCATTCACTATTTAGAGAGCATGTTTTGGATGTAAACAACAACAACAACACACACACAAAAACCACACACACACACACACACACACACACACAAACCAAGGGTTAGCATTTCAGAAGAGTACTAGGTTTTTAAATATTGTCATTCATTTTGCTTAAATAAGTAGGATATTGGGCTGGGGATATAGCTCAGTGGTATAGCCTTGCTTAGCATGCTCAAGGGCCTGGGTTCAATCCCCAGATCCAAAAATAAATAAATGAATGAATAAGATTGCCTAACATTTTTAAAAACAGTATTCCTTTGCAGTTTCCTTTTCATGCTGCTCTGAGACTCAGGAATTAGATGTACATTTGCAAAGCTTCCTTAAACTATTTTGTTTTATTGAAGCAGCTTATCTTTATAATTGATGACATTTTTGCTTATGAGTGCCTACTTATAAAAAAGTAAACTAAAGCATTATAAGTCTTTTTGTTAAGTTCTATTATGGAGGAAAATGGAAAGTTAAAACAAGTTAATTGGTAGAGTAAGATATAATAAGTGGTATTTAAAATTATTATACAAAATGGTTCATGGATGAGTAAAATTTGAAATAAAATTTTTTAAATGAAGTTAAATGTTGGATAAAATATTTTCCTAATTTTTACTATGTAAAACCTAAATTAGATTTTAGTGCAAATTTGCATTTCACATTAGGAAGTCTTATTTATGTGCAGGCACTATGTTTTTTTTTTTCCAATTTCTTTCTCTTTCTTTTTTAAAACTATTTGAAATGTCCAATGGTCACAAAATTCAAAATTTTACCATTGTAACCCTTTTGGATCATATAAATACCTTGCTTTTTAAAAAAGTAATTGTGCTTGATGAATATATAAGAGACAGAAAATTGTCTCATTAAAACAGGTTCAAAAAATCAAAATGCATAACTTGTTGGAATCATAATAAGTCACTCAAATTCACACATTTGTGCTAGCAATTGTGGGTATATTTTATTTAGAATAATAGAACTAATAAGAATAAATTATTTTGCTGCTTTTAAATTTAAAGGATTTTGCTAAACCAACTGAGCAAACTTAAAATCAAGAAAAATCATCAAAAGCCTATCTTGAAGTTACTGTCATTTATGTATATATGACCAAAATAGGTTTTATTGGAAACAAATAGAACATATGGGCTATACAGTCTCTCTCTCTCTCTCTCTCTCTCTCTCTCTCTCTCTCTCTCTCTCTCTCTATATATATATATATATATATATATATATATATATATACTGTTACATTTATGTCTAACTGTTTTAATATAAATTTATTTGGGTAGTAGTTAATATATTTTGGATAAGAGCCAGTGAGAGAGTGATTATGATAATATATTCAGTTACTAAATGGGCTGAATACTTCCAAGCTTCCAATGATACAGCTGTTAACGACAGTGGCTTTCCTAGTTAATCAGATGTTTTACCACTGGGGATTGCCCATGTGGATCGAATCTGACAGAGGCTTCTGCTTCACCTCAAATGTAATGACATAAGTGTGTCACTTTTTAGGGACTCTGGGAAAAATGTACATGGCAGTCCCTCTCAAGCAACTAGAGCTCTTATCCAAGTATCATCCCATTATGGTATGATAATAACTCATTCTGCAATTAAATAATGATTCAAGACAGAATGCATGCACTTTGCATATTTAATAGCATGTTTTTTGTATATGCTTCAGTTTGAACTATTAGAATTTTAATGTCTAGGATCACAGGCAGCATCATTTAAGAAACTCAGTTTGATTTGTTACTATTTCCCAGAAGTGGAAATGAAGAACATATTTGTAAGTAAAATGTGAACCATATTATCTGTATCTTTCTAACCATCATGCTATTAGGTGGAAAATAAATTGGGGGTTTCAATCTATTTCAGAATATTCAAATTATTTTGTATTTCAGTTTATTTTCAACTTAGCTTTTCTGAACGTATGCCCTTTAATTAACCTGAAGCCCACTTTAAATAAATGTGTTTGTGACCTTTTTGTATTCAGCAAGATTATAATCTTGGTGTGGTGTACCTGATGCATTGATTTCTGCAGCAAATTCCAAGGTTGTGGAGAAAAAGAAGGAATACAAGTTGCATAGTGTGGATAGCACTGGAAACCATTATTCAACTTGAGGAAGGAGGTGGGTCTTTGGGTTCAGCTCTGTCTTTAGGAATGTGGGAATGATTTAGAGGCAAGTAAAACTCTACTGTATCACAGAATTTCTAAGACTTTGATAATAAACAATTACCCACAGACAGTACCAGCTAAGAATTTGTTAATCACATGCAAATAGGAGCATGTTTTTGAAAATCAACAAGAAATTAATGTTCACTCTGAAAAATGAACCTCAATTCTCCTTATTATTAAGGATAAAGAGTTAATGTGCTCGAAACCTCAAATTTTATAAGAAACCTGAAATGAGACCCAGGATAGTTCAAAGGAAATGATTTCTATGTTCTTAAGTTATTATTGATGAAATAATGCATCTTAAAAATAGCCTTATAATAGTATAGGCTAGAGTCATGTATAAAATTCTTTCTCCTTTCCATCAGTTAGATTGATTGCTGTTAGTGACCTGTTAGTCTCCCCTGGGTCTCCATTATTCACAGACTAATCTTTATGCAGACATAACTAGGTCACCTTAATTACCTGTGGAAATAAGGTGTACTTGTGAAAGTTTCACAGTGATAATTACTCCAAAATGCCAAAATAGTGTATGCAAACCTTAGAGGTACATACCTAAAATTATTGCACAACCAAGATCAATCATGCCAAATGGTTTATATTTTCCAGTTCTTAACATTCCTCAACACCATTCTTTGCCATAATAAACATACAACCTTTGCTAAGCAATACATTGAGTGTGTGTACCTTAGGAATCAGTTGTTAGGCTTTTTTTTCCCCTTGTCTCTAAATTCCCTTGCAGTATTTAAAAAAATCAAGGGACTATTGTAAAGGAACAAAAGACAGCTAATCACATGCTTTGTTTTATTTTAGTTTATCTAAAATGATAGCATGAAACCTTTCCTAATCAGCATGATTTTTTTCCCTGAAGACATTTCTGTACCTGTCATTTTGTCAGAAGCATAAAGAAAAAAGATTAGAAAATTCATAGTCTTTTTAAATGGTGAGGAAATGAAAAGTAGAAGAGCTTTGCATTTTCATATGAATAGTTAGAAAATATTTTAACCATCTGTTCACTAATGTATTTAAAAGGTGAACTATTCCAGTGTAGATTTTAAAGGCTTGCAAAGCCTCCTAAGTGTTGGAATGTGACAAAGACCAAGGTAAAAGAGGAGTTTGAGTAATATTGACAATTTTTAAATTCTCAAAATTCCTTGAAAGTTTTAATGGATTAATCCATAGAACTGATATCTAATATTGGAGATCATTGTTTTTAATATAAGTAATGAAATAAGATTGTTTCCATTACTTCAGAGCTGTCAGTTACTGACTATTTTAAAGTCAATCAACATAGTATAATAGAAGTGATTTTTGTATTTGGAGTGATACATATTTTTCTGAAGTTAATGTAGTAAGATGAATAGCATAAATTTTCATATAAAATTATGACAATGAAGGTTTCTGAAGAGTTTTTTTTTACTTTGTACTTTGAAAGTGAATGGATTATAAGACCAACTATCAGGTATATAAATATCATTGGCTTCTGTAGGTAGTCAGAATTATCTGTAACATGAACATTTGGAATTTTAACTTTCTGATATGAGACAGAACAGAAAATTTTTCAATTGGTTTTCATATATATATATATATATATATATATATATATATATATATATATATATTACTGTCCCCCAAATATGTTTGTTGTTTCTGTGTGTGTATGTGTGTTTTATGAGTTTATGGTAGAAGTGATATAGCGAAGTTCTTCCAAAATAATACATAGTTGTTCTTTGATAACTGTGGGTAATTGATTCCAATTTGTTTGTGCATGAGATGCTTAAATCCTTTATATAATATATATAACAATTATATATATATATATATATATATATATATATATATATATATATACATACACACACACATATATATAGTGTGTATGTGTATATTTAGACTGTGCATCTTTATCTGTACACATTAAATCATCATCCCTAGTCTATTTATAATACTGAATGCAATGTAAATGTCATGTGTATAGTTGTATACTGTGTTGTTTAGGCAATTATGACAAAAAAATGCCTGTACATGTTCAGTAGAGAATGCACATTTTTTGAGTATTTTCCATCTGCAATTGGTTGAATCCATTGATATGAAATTCAGAGAAGGCTGACTGTATTAAGAGAAAATGATAGATCTGAATGTGTGTATCTGATGAAGAGCATATCGTTTGGTGTCTGTGTATTAGATTATTATATTTTACAAACTTCATATTTCCAGGTGTAACAAAGGGGTTTATATATACTTAGTGCTTCTGAAGGTATTGTCTGAAAATCTAAACCATCCTTGCTTTATTAATTTATTTAATTTTAAAATATTCATCTATCTAGTACCTTCCTGAGGCCAAATTAGTAAATTACTGAGGATTCCTAGAACTGTCATCCCAGCTTCCTATTTTAAGGGTTAACACTTGTTACAGAAGAGACAGGCAACTGTGCTAAATATCATCATTTATAAGAAATCATGATTGCTAACATTTTTCAAGTCTTTCTTCTAAATGTTATTTATTTAACATTATGAAGTTCACACTGTCATTGCTGCTATTTCCTATTATGAACCTAAAACTCAGAGACCAAACATATGTCTAAGCATTTCCAGTTGGACCTAGGTTTTGGTGTCCAGTTTCTCTGATTCTAAAATATGTGAGTTTAGCCTCCTAAGGAATTGCCTTCTCAGCAAGGTCCTGAGGACACAGCTTTCACAATGCTTACCAGCAATTTCTACACACATTTACTTGGAAAGTCTAATAGAAACTATTTTGGTCAAAGATTGTTAGGGGTGAGCTCTATGTATCATGCAATGTACTATCTGTTATTTTTTTCCCATTGATAGATCTCACTAAAATTCTTAAAGGGTTACCAAAATGAAAAGAGTCACCAAGTTCAAGTTTTCTAATGGGATTTAATTTAGGTTTCATATGCACAGAAACTATGAGGTTTGCTCTCAGTAATTTGCTTGCTAACTTCTAAATTTATATGTTCTAAAACTAAGAATTACTCAGGTGTATCATCTGCGACTGTGGAATGGCTCACTGGAGTGTGTTCTTGCACTTAAATCTCATTAAAGAAAACCATTTTGGTGACATGATATAGTTAGAGTATATTATTTGACTCTTTTTATAGTAGAGAAATTTACTCATTAATTTCTTCCATTATAATATTGCTGTATATTTCTGTAGTGGTTTTATCTACATTATCTCCTGTGAGCAACTCAGCAATATTATGAGGCAGGAATTATTATCCCCATTTTAGAGATGAGGGTTTTAAAGATGAGAGTGTTGATGTGATTTGTTCAAGGTCATAAAACTAGTAAGTGAAATGCTCTTAACTGGATCGAGCACATTTTCTACTTATTATAGTTGTTGCTTCACCCTTGCAAGTGGTAGACAGTGATCAGTGCTTTTACATTTCCAGTTACATGTGTAAAATCTCAAAATATAATCCAGAAATATTGAGCCATAATCTAAAGCATGGACAATTGGGCATCTGCATTTTCTAAAGAGAACTCTTTCAAGATTGAGAACATATTTCCTAAAACAATATTCCTCCATATTGTTTGTTGACTTATTTTTTTTCCCATTTTCTAATTGTGGTTAAAAAAATAACACTAAATTTACTGCTTTAATCATTTTAAGTATATATTTCAGTGATGTCAATTTTATTGAAATTGTGCAAAAGATCTCTAGAATTTTTTCATCTTGTAAAACTGAATATCCATACCTTTTTATCATTATTATCCCCTCTGTTTCTATCACTTTATTTTCAAAAAATTTTGAACTGAAAGAAAATTAAAAAGTGAA
The DNA here is from genome assembly GCF_047511675.1 of Marmota flaviventris. NCBI lineage: Eukaryota > Metazoa > Chordata > Mammalia > Rodentia > Sciuridae > Marmota > Marmota flaviventris. Next base: position 42,111,482 of record NC_092508.1, on the reverse strand, counting down.
TAATAAGATATTTCCCATCCCCTGAAGTATTTGAGAATAAATTGCAGTGCATTTGCTATAACCAAGAACATTTTCCTATATAGACACAGCACTGCCATCCAGATCAGGAAATTAACATTGAAACATTACCACTATTAAATCCACAGACCCTGTTTCAAGTTTCTCTGATTCTTCTAATAATGTCTTTTATAGTAATAAGATCCAGTTGAAGACCATCCTGTGCTTTTAGTTGTCAAGTTGCTTTCATTTCCTCCCTTTTGAAACAGTGCAGTATCTCTTTGCCTTTCAAGCATAACCTTGACTGTCACAAACATGATAAGCAAGTTATTTTGCCTAATTTCTCTCAAATTTTGATTTGTCTATATTTTTCTCAGTATAGAAGTAGATGATTCACTGCAAGGAAACCATAGTTGTGATATTGTGTTCTTCTTAAAGAATCCTGTCAAGTTGTATATGTTTTTGGTCTGTCCCATTACTGGTAAAGTTAACTATCACAAAATTAAGGTTATATTTGTTCTCTCCATTCTAAAATAAATTTTATTTTTGACTTTGTAATTAATAAATATTTGGGGGGTATGTTCTAAAAGACTATGTATGTACCTGTTTTTTTTTCTCATCAAACTTTTACTCTAGTTTTAACTTTCCTTGATTTTTTTTTTTTTTTTAGTACCAAGGATTCAACCCAGGTGTGCTTAACCACTTAGCCATATCCCCAGCCCTTTTATATATTTCATTTGAGAAAAGGTCTCATTGAGTTGTTTAGCATGTTGTTCTTGCTGAGGCTGTCTTTGAATTTGTCAACCTCCTGTCTCAGCCTCCCGCCTCAGTTTCCCGAGCTGCTGGGCTAGAATAATCATCACTACAGGAGCTGATAGATGGTGATTTTGTAACTTTACATTTTATCTTATTTGCATGATTTGATAGTACATCATAAGGAAAAACTTTATCTTTTTTCAATTCATTCTTTTTGTATCTCTGTAAGTTTACTAATTCCTGCTTAGTTCAATGGTTTATAATCTATTAGAACTATTATTTCCTTTGTTATTGAATTTGCCTCAGATTTGGCTCTAAGGTATTTCTTTAAACTGGCTTCTGAGCCTTTTTATCTTTTATAATATATTATGAATTATGTTTTAATATACTATATACTGCTTGCAGAAGAATATGTTCGAGTGTAATTCTGTTTTCCTTGAGTCATTTCCTGCTCTAGACTTTAATCAACAGTTGTTCTATGAAATCCCTTTCTTTCCATAAAGAACATATTTGGAAATCAGGATCTGAACTCATTGTTTTGGGGAAGAGATGGGTCACCTCTCCAGGCCATCTCAGTGGACACCTGTGTTTTATTTCTGTCTTTGCAAATACATGATGAATGTAATGTTTTGACCAATATTTTCAATTATAATCTACCTCTGTTATTTATTCTTGTTATTTATTCTTGTTATTTATTCTTGACCTCTTGGTTTGTAACCCATCTTGTTATCAACACTGCCCTGTGTGCCTGTGTGGCTATCATTGCTCCCCCTCTTGGGCTCTAACCCTAGCTCTGCCAATCTTCTTTCCCTTGTTTGTTTCCACATGATGGCTTTTGAGTTAAACTTTTAGGGAAGGGAGAACAAAGAGGAAAGAAAAAAAGAAAGGTAGGAAAGGAAGAAAATAAATTAACCAGCACACATTTAAAATCAGACCTTGCTTTTTATTATATTCCATGTCTAGTACAAGTGACATAACAATTTGTTGGCGAATAAATATTATGTGAAAACTGAAGAATGAAGGAAAGAATTAAGGTCTTACTTTTGAGAAACACTTCACTAATATTAATATTGTCCCAAATGTGGAGATAATTTGCAACTTAAGACAAATTATTTATTTTCAGTACTAAACCAGTAACTTGCTGGTAGTTTAAGAATTTAAAATTTGAAAAATGGATGCAAAGTTGCTCAAAGAAGGAGCAATCACTGTAAGTATAGAGCTGTGCAAAGGGCATATACTTTTTAGGAGTCCATATTTTTCTTTTGTTCCTTACCACTGGCTAAATTAAATAATAATAACCCTTTTCTCACAGTATAGTTTTCAAGATAGATAAATGAAAGGTTTGAGCAGTGACTAAATGAGGTTGTAAAATCTACTAGATGTTGTAATATTGATTTATTCATTTGCAAAATGACATGAAATTTTTTCTTCAGTTTTTATGAAAATTAATGAGAAAGAAGTTTGAGCGTTCAAAGTACTTCTGAAGTACTTCTGAAGAACAGAATGTTTCACTTTTAAGTTCTATTTATCAAGACTTGAAAATTATCCATTATTATTTATTTAGACTGTTCACTTGCTTTTTAAGTATGTATGTTTGATTTAGTTATTATTTTCAGTATGTTTCCCAGTTGCATTCTTACTCAGTTGAAACTTTATTCTTTATTCAATTTTTCTTATTTGATCCAAGATAACAGAAACATTCCTATGAGTTTACTCATCAACATATTTTTTTTTTCCAAATTAATATTTTTGAATTCTACATCCTATGATTTTTCTTTCTTTAAAAGTTGCACATTAGCAAGATCTGAGTCTGAAAAATATTTGATTAAATACAAAATAGAAAAAATCTATTAAAATGCACATGAATGAGAGATACAAAAAGGACAAATGTAATGATATTGAGGAAATAAGTCAAACATGAGAGTTTATGCTGTCTGATTTCTTTTATACCATGTGCAAATACAGGTAAAACTAATCCTTGCTTTTGGACACAGGATTGTGTAGCAGTGACTATAAAGGCCCAAGAAGAGACTTTTTGGATGGCTGATAATTTTCTGGTTTTTGTTTTATTTTTTATTCTAAGTACGATTATAAGGTTGTTTATAGTTTGTAGAAATTCGACAAAAGGCATATACAATGCCCACACTAGTGTCTATATATATTATCTTACAATAATAACACAATTTAGGGGAAACAAATCCGTGTTCCATAACACAAGGACAAATCTTCATTTGGCTATTCTCACCAGTTTATCAAAATCTTATTTCTACGAAGGTGCACAAAGTACAGTTAGCTGCTGCATCTCCTAGAAGAAATTTTTTTCTGAGGATCTGACATAACTTGTGAGTCATTATTGGGAGATCTTTTAATGGTGCCAAGGACTATATAAAATCCATGTTGCATTTGGCAAGGTCATTTGTCATTTTCACATCAGCATGGTATTAGAACTTGCTTGTTAGCAAAGAATTCCACTGTTGGAAAGACACTTTTAGCAAAGAAGGTCTACTTATGTCCAAATGGATTATAATACAGCAGAAGAGTTCAGTAAAGCTGTCTCTGGCTATAGTACTAATCAGCATGGTGACTGACTCCATAATTTCATGATTGATATGTCTCATGGATTTTATTGTTTATGAAGACATACTATGCCAAGTAGTGTCATCTGACCACAGTAGCCTACAGGAGTGCATTTTGGATAAAAGTGCTCAGATTCAGCTTGGACAAACAATGCAGATATTCCACATTTATTTTTAAGTGAGATATATATCTCCCTTTGATCTGATTCATGTTTCTGTTGTTGGCAGCCATAGTGGTGATTTTGTTTTTCTTTTAAGGACTTTTTTTTTTTTCAGGAATTAGGGATAATATCCTTATGGACTTTATCATCTTTCATATTAGCTCTCAATACAAAATGACACGCTTAGCAGTTACAATGATTTCATCTGGTTTTCTCTGGAATAATTTGTGACGGAACTGGTGAATATGTTATGCCCTAAGGTAATGCTAAATATGGTTAATGTTGAACTTTCTCTCATTTCTCTTTCTCTCCTGTGCACATATGTAAAATAAAACTGCACATAAAAACTGGGCAGCAGAATAGCTGTTCATAAAAATAATCAAGGTAGACATCTGGTTAAGACATGTGCTCAATTGTTTTGTTCAGCTTATTTAGAGAGCAGCATTTTCAACATTTCTGTAAGCAATTCTCTAGTCTTTAAAAAGCAAGTCCCAATCTGGATTGTTTATCTCTCCAAAAATAACTCATTAGGATAACTTCTAATGGAGAGTATTTCTATTTAATTTGTTTAGTGAGTTCGTTTTGTGTCTACTATCAATTAGGTAAAAATTTGAGAATATTCTTATATTTACCCAAATTTTCTGTTTAGATATGACAAATATTATAAGCAATTCAATTACAGGGTTTTTAAATGGATAATTTAAATTTAACTGTTGAATGAATTGGTACGCATTGACACTGGTTCTTAGGTGAATGCTTAGCCATTATCATTATTGTGCTAGCACATGCTTCAACCATCATCACTTTCCTCCAACTCAGCATCTATTGGTCAGTGCATGAACAAAAAATCACTTAGTAGTTTAATGCTTGGGTATTATATCATATACATTAAACCAGTATTTTATTTGTCTAGTATTTTATTTTACTTCTAAACTTAGCTAAATCACTAGATTTTGAAAACTTCACTGTTATTTGAAATTGTTTTTTGCATAAAATAGCTGTGAAATGACACGAAAAACATGGTTCATCATTTGACCAATACACATCACCTTGGACAGATCTAGATCTGGGCAAAATCAAATGGATATAATTTAATATAAGGAAATTAAAATAACCCAAGGAGAGAGGGAGGGCATTGTGCAGGTAGGGTCCTGATCAAGACACAGTGAACAGTGGAAGTATAATGGCATGCCAGGACAGTGAAATAAGAGCCGCCAACAGTGCAGGCAGAATAGGCAAAACAAACCAGACTTTCAGAAAAAAATCTGCAGTATTTTCCAAGTGTCGCCATTCAAAGGCAGCTCTGAGACAGAGTTCTAATTTTCTATTTTTCTTTTATCTCCTGTTGTTTAAATGTTTGTTAAAATATGGCAATCACACTGAAAAGTATAGAGAATACTTTAACAAATGCCTGTGTATCAACAAACAGCTTCAGAAAAATATGCTTTTAAACATTTTCTTGATATATTTTATATTTTTAAATAAAGAAAAAAAATCATTATAGGTAGAGTTAAAACTTTCGCATGATTTCATTCCCTTCCCTTAAAAAATTTACCGGAATCCCATGATTCATGCTGCTGATCTCCAGCTATTTCTATTATTGTGTGTTTTTGTGCATGATTTGTAATTGAGTTTTGTGGTTTTTAACCTGAAAAAAATCATCATAATTTTTATTGTTCTGAAATATATTATTCCATTCATTATTATGTCTGTTGGTATATGTTTCTTCTGTTCATATGTTTTAACTATTACAAAGAATTCTATTGTATGAATATACCAAGCTCACTTTTTTTCTTACGGATGAAGTTATAACAGAAGACATATGTAAATATCTGCTCATGTCTAGAATATACACTCAGTGAGAATGGCAAGTTCATTTTCGTCCCTACTACACTGATATTGCTTAGAAGAGTGTGACATTCAATAATTATGTTATTCAATTATCAAATGAGTGTATGAATAAACATATGAAATTTATTCAATATTTTATTGGTGAGGATCATATTAGTTTAGGTTCTGGCAAGAAGCAGATGGCATGAGCAAACTTAGTCATTGAAATACAGCTTGATAAAGGAATTATTTACAAAGAAATGGACAAGGTACACGAAAAACTCAAGGGCTATTTTACAATTTCAAGGGTAAGGTCTAATTATCCAACTTAGTCATGAAGGAAAAAGAGGGAGTGGCAAATAGAAACCAGAAAAAGCTCATGGAAAATTTGGCTTAGCTTTGAACCCAAGAAGAAATAATTCAAAAAGAGGGAAACTGGGGGAGCAGAAAAGGATGATTCAGACACCTTGATCTTTGTCTCTTGTCTCCTTCAGATTTCTTGGCTGTACTTTTCTTCTTTCCTTAAGTCTCTGAATTATATCACACCCTTTCTACTTCCTAATAAGGGATGTTTCTCTCAGGAGACTTGTGTGTGGCCCTTTGGGTGTTGCTCACCAGCTGTTGAGAGCTGAGAGCTCTTTTGTATTGGGCTATATGTGCTGGGTTATGTATATTGGTCACTGTGCTGGGTAAGTGGCTGCTGGGGAAAGTGGGGAATTGGAAACTGGGTACCTGGCCAGCCAGAGTTCCAAACTGGAAGTTACCCCCACTAAAGATGGTAATGAAGGTGACCCAAGATGGAGGCAGCTGCTTTCAGCTATGGGGGTTGGATTGTGTGGGGAGAGCAGGGTGATTGCATTGGAGGATGGTGTTCATTGATGAGCTCTGGTGTGCTTTGTGTGGCTGGCTGCTGTCTTCAGAGCCTGCGTGAAGATCCTTGGTGCAGGCAAGCTACAGCAGGTAGGAGACTAGAGGAGACTGTCTTGGTTGCTGCAGAGTCCTAAGATGGAGGCTCCATGTTGTTAGATGGGGGTCCACATGGGAGTGGTGGCTGGAGTTCCTGCACGAGGACAGCTGCTGAGTGTCCTGCGTGGAAACAGCGTGTGGGACTACTGCTTGTGTGGGTGGCTGAAAGTTCTGCACAGGCGCTGATGCTGGTGGTCCCACTGGAGCACCTGGTAGTCCTGCATGGGCGAATAGTTGGGAAACTTATTCTGACAGTGCATCCTGGAGCACTGCTTGCAGCCGTGCTTCCTGCTGGGGAGCAGCTATGTGGGTGTCCTCTATCATTTGCAGAGGAGCAGTATTCTCACTATTTGAGTCCCAGGTCACAGAGCAACACAGAATTCTGCCTCCCTCTGGCCCACCATATTGGATCCCCCCCCTCACTTTTTAAATCAATCCATTAACATGGCAGTTCACATTAAGTAATCTTCTTATCTGAATTATCATTAATTTGAATGTTAAAATATCAGTTGACTACTAAATTTGATATGTTGTTATTTAGCATAGTTTTAAAGTCTTTATTTAGATATTATCTATTTTTTTCAGTCTTAAATTTTTGTTTCTTTTCTTCTTTTCTTCTTCCCTGTCTTTCTGCTTTCTTCCCTTCCCTCTTTTTTATTATTCAGTGTGTATTTTTCTTCTGTATCTCTCCCTCCTTCTTCCCCTCCTCTGAACTATCATTATTGTATCTATCACAGGTACAAGTGCTATAAATACAGTATTGTATTCCATCATTGCTTTATATAATAATGTCTTATAAAGACATTTAGAGAAGAAACAAAAACAAACATACAGACATTATTTTTTATCCATATACATTTATTCGTATAGATTTGAGTTTCACTCCACTTAGCCTGAAGCATTTATTTTAGAATTTCTAGTGAGGCCTAGAGATCAGTCAAAGATTGGTCAGAGTCTGTTCTCAAATACCTCAAGGTAGTAAAGCTCTGCCACAGTCTGGCTGGGCACAAATGCCGCAGTCTGGCTGGGCACACAATCATGAGCCACCACACAGCTTGTAGATTCAAACAGCAACTCTTTATTCCCGAACTCACACCAGCCGTCTACAATCACGTTCTGGGGAAATCCACGTTCTCTGCCCAAATCCACTCTCACTGGGCTTCTGTCTCCCAAAAAATACTGTCTGAATCCCGTGAGAACTCAAGCAGCAGGATACGCCCTATTCCCAGCAGGAATAATCTTAAACCTTAAACCTGGAACCTAAACTGGGAACGCCCTAAACCCGATTATCTTAAACCGGGAACACCCTAATCCGCCCTGGTCCTTGAGCAAGGTCACCTACATTCAATGTCACTGCAAAATGTCAGCAACATGGGGTACACTGGCAAGGAAATTGTCATACCTACTTGGCTAATGGCTCCCAGCAAAGCTCCAGCCTTCTGCTAAGTGGATTTATGTGCAGTGGAAGAGTACATTCCAACTCTGGGTCCTTTTCAGATATGCTACATCAGTCCTTTGAACCAGAGACTTGTGGATAGTGTGTATTCTCTCTAAGCACTTTGGCACATACACATGGTCTCCATGGATCCAGGGTATGTAGTGAGCCTATTCAGTCATCTCCAGCTGTATCACCTCCTGGGATTCAATTGATTAACTGTCCCTTCCTTGGTTTATGACAGAGCTCAGGCTGCAGGTTGGGGGAAAGGGAAGCAACCCTGAACAATAGTACCACAGTTCCACACTGTTTTTTCCCATAGGTCATTAATTTTCCTGAATAAACACTTTCTGGACCAATTCCAAAAAAGTAAAATGGTTATTTTGATCATTGTGTCTATCTTTATAGATTTTGTTTTGTTTTGTTTTTCTTTCTTGGACAGACCTGTTTTCAAATCCTCACTCTTTAATTCTGGGGTTAGATCTCTATTTTAACTTCTTTATACTTTATGATTTATAGAACAATCTCATTTGCCAAGTAATTATTTCCCTGAGTTCCCTCATAAATGTTCAAATACCTCTGTGTCTTGAATACTTCCCTTTTGTTGTGATTCCCTAACCTAGCAGGGCTGTTTAACTGTCCCCTAAATTGTTCATTTGCAACGTGCATTTGACGTAGATTTGCTCTTTTTTTTTTGCCAAACCAAATTTGGTTTATCAACTTATTAGCTTTCAGTAGACTTGAAGTATAGCTTAGAAAAGTATTTTATCTTAAATTTCTTCCAGTGTGTTAATAAATTGTAATTCCCAGCCAGCAGCTTTACTTCTGCCACAGCTGTCTCACAAGTTTCCTTTGGCCTTGTTTTTCATATACAAATTGGTAGTGAACAAATATGGACTTAGCCGTTGGTGACACATATTTATGGAACTACCTGTAATAAGTCCCCATGCCCCCTTTCTTTGGACTTCTATCTTGATATTAACACATAATTTATTATTCTTTCAGTCTCTAGTTCTGCATTACAATGGCTTTACTTTTCATGAACAAATGGTTCCTATATAGAATTTCAGGTAATAATATCTTCACAAGAGAGTACCTCAGATGATTATTCAGTAATAAGTGACAGGGAAAATGATTCTGAGGTTCCTGGGTGGTAATAAATATTCGTTACTACCTCACCCTGATGGCTAGTTTCAATGATCTGGAGGGATAATGGGAAGAGGGTAAAAGCTATTACTTCTGGACTACTTACTACATACCAGATGCTATGGTTTGTCCGCATTATCTGAGATTTTTTATGTAGCTCTTAACATCAACAACAAATAACTATGCAGAAGGTATTATTGATATTCTCATTTTTAAATTATGAAATTAAAATACAAGATATCAGTTTGAAATCCTTATACTGAAAAGACCAGTGCGACATGTTTACTCTCCATTTAATCAGAGCAAATGCTGGCTGCACATGACAAGAATGGCTTTGGTGGTGCTTATAGTATAGTGTATTTTTGAAGGGTGGAGTATGACAAAAGGGCACACCAAGGTTGTATTTAGCTTCGCTGCAAATGGATGGAATTTCTAATATCAACTTAACCATTGGTGTTATTCTTTCACACATTAATATAGTTCTTTCACGCAACAATAAATCAAGGATTAGACTCTCCCTGAACTGCATATGACTTCACAGTCACATGTATCTGGGACCTTTTCATTTTCTTGCTTTTCCTGTGGATTTTATCCTCATGATTACAAGTTGGGTGCTGAGCAGTGAGACATCATGCCTGCATTCCTAAAATGAAGAAGTAGCAATGGTGAAAGGCAAAGGATCAAAGAGAGAGATTTCTGCATTTTAAAAGGTTTCTTTGATTCAGTCTTCTGGATCCACAGGTTAGTGATGCCAGCAGACATTTTATGCCTTCTGATTCAATGCAAAGTGGAGTGTCCATACACAACCACAACCATTATTCTCATGAAATAGTCTGGCCAAAAATATGAAGGTGAATCTAATCAATGAAAACTTAGGTTAACTTGAAATTTATAGTAACTACAGGGCTTAAGAAACATGTCAAATGACACATACACAAAACCAAATATATTTATACATATACATACATACACACACTCATACAGAATACAGAATATACATCATTCTATAGGAAAATATTTCATCAGCAATTCTGAAAAATAAAAGAAAAATGATACAAAAAAATAGGGGTAGATTATTTTAGATGGAAAGAGATTTGGGTTGGAAGACATTAGAGTTAAATACGAACAACAATCTTTGGATTTTAATTCCACATGGAAGTTTTTGAGAGAACTAAGAAAATTTTAAATGACCAGAATTTTATATAATATTAATAAAATTATCTTGATTTAGTGGGTGAGGGCATGGTATAATGCTGTTTCAAAGAACATTTATTCCTCTTTAAAATACATGTGGAAATAGTGAGGGGTGAGATGATATGGTTGTGCATTTGCAGCAATAATAATATTGATATAGAACAAATGTTGTAGAAAAGACAGGGTGCATGGAGCTGATCCACAGAATCCGCACCGGTGCTTATCAGCGCATGGGGTGAAACTGAGAAGGGGGAGCTATAAGATGACAGAAAAAAACATCTTAGAACCAAGGAAACAGCCCAAAGAGTCAGGGTACTTTCCTTGTGTTAATCTGCAAAATCCTTGTCATTTTGCCTTTTGTTTCTGCTTTGCCACTCAGATGTAGAGGTTGCTCACTTTCCCTAGATTCACCAATAGCTACTTGCATACATGGGAGTATGGAGCCTACTTTACTGAAGTCTGGGGACATAGCAGGTGTTCCTACAGCAGAGATGACAACAAGTTAAAATAGGTCTCAGGTTGTGCCCTGCCACCTGTTTCTTTTCCTATCTTCCCTTTGTTCTGCCTGACACCCAGAACTTTCCCAGTTCAGAGCTGCACAGAACAATGCAAGTTTCTGCTCTCACTCAAGTCTCCAAAGTCTTAACCCATATTGTAGATGATACACCATGGACTCTGTTTCTCCCTTTTTCTTTTCTGCACTAAGTCTTTGTGAGATTTAGAAAGACTTACATAGAAGATATCACTGATGTAGCTCCACCCCTAATGATTCCCTCAGCAAGAAAAACTATGTATAATAATTTTAGCTTCCTTTTTCGATCAATTTATTCATTTGTAATGCTAGAGAACAAACTCAGGGCATTCAGCATTCTAAGCTATTTTTTTTTTGTACCAGAGATTGAACTCAGGGACATTCAACCGCTAAGCTGTATCCTCAGCCCTTTTTATATTTTATTTAGAGGCAGGGTCTTGCTAAGTTTCTTAGAGCCTCAATAAGTTACTGAGGCTGGTATTGAACTCACAATCCTCCTGCCTCAGCCTCCAGAGCTGCTGGGATTATAGGCATGCACTACCACACACTGTAAAAATTTTTATTTATCTCTATTTTACATGTATTTATCTAATTGAAATCACATTTTATACAATATTGTAGTTTTTATTTTACATTTTCTTATGTCCTCAAGTGCTCTTGGCTTTATTATCTTTCTTATCAACTTCCCAACAGAAAAAAAAAAATACTTTCTACATATCTTTTGTTATTGTTGTCCATGTGGAATACAGGCTATTATAGTCTGTCTTCACAATCCTGTTATTTCAGAATATTTTAATATAAAATCTTTTTCTTACTTTGATTGATGGTGAAACACATTATTATACCTGTATAATAATAGTAAAGTGCAATACTGAGCAAGCACTTGTGGACTTTAGTTTTTCTCTGTATGAAAGGAAAATGTATAGTGAATGACCATTGATGATCCATCCAACTTTGTTTTTTTATTAAAACTATACATTCTTTCATTTTCCAAATATGTGGAACTTTACCAAAAAAGATTAACATCCTAAACAAAAATAAAGGACCTACTAAGTTTTCATTTCTATTCTCTATCTTTGCCTAAGAAGATAAAATTCTTAATATCTACTTTTCCAAAGTTTAACAAAATATGGACACTTTGGACTAACTTGTTCCATAAAGTTACACACACCATGCAAATTTCATATCTACAAAAAGGTGAAAACAGAGGGCCACTTCTCCTTTGGAGAGAAGAGACTTTAAAGAGACATTCAACTGGAGATTGCAGTAAAAGTGTATTAAGTGGTGGCAATGGCAGACTTCTTCAATGCCTTTACAAGTGAAATATTCACAGGCAGCATCGATCTACTTAGGCAGTATCATCTATGAGCTCTCACAAATACATGTAAATAGGGGACAAGATTGCCATCTGCAATGTCTTTGCTGGTACTGAGGTGATGCTTAATGAAACCTTGCTGGGCTGGAGATTTATAAAGAGCAGATGGCAGCAGGATTCTCAAGGAACTTTTGAATTGCAACTGAACAGAACAAGTTCAAGCAGGGAGGATAGAAGAATTGCTTTAAGGATGAACGAAATCACAGCATCAAGTGATGTACCCTAGATGTGGATTGTGGGCAAAACATGAAGAATGGGGTCATTCTTTTAATAGATGCTTCAGATTGACTAAATCTAAATTTTACACTTGAGATTAACAGTAGTGAGAGGGTACACAAGAACTTCATGAGTTTAGACACATAACATAGAGTGTATGAATAATTTAAACCATGCTGATCTGGCAGCTTGTTTTGAACTACATGTGGAGGGAAAAGCCCTTGCTTAACCAATGGCAAGGTAAACACTTAAAATTTCTGAGTGTACACAACTTTTGTTATTATTAGAATCACCGATAAAAAAAAAAAAAAAAACAAGCAAAATTGCTCATTAGAAATAAGTCTCCTATTCTTGTAAGTTTCCCAATGATTTTCACCTGGAAGTCCCTAGATAACTGACTTATTTGTAAAACTGAATTAATGAAATAATATTATTTAGACTGTTATTTCATTTAGAACTCATATTTCTATAGCATTCGTTTTAATTAACTAATTTATTTTTAAAATATCACTTAGGACTTGCTGCTTACTTACTGTGCTCCCCACTGGACTATGCATTTCATCTGCATATTCTCATTTAATAGGAAAGCTATCTTATTAGATATGTTCTGTATTCATTCAAATTGTTTAACTGAGGAAACTGAAGGTAAGTGAAGTTGTTCATAGTAAATAATGAGTGATAAATCTGGGGAAAAGCTTTTTTAATTTTTAAGTTATACATGGACACAGTATCTTTATTTTGTTTATTTATTTTTCTGTGGTGTTGAGAATCAAACCCAGTGCCTCACATGTGTGAGGCAAGTGCTCTGCCTGTAGCCACAACCCCAGCCCAGGAAAGTGCTTTTATTTCTACTTGAAGTGTGTTTACCTATTTGAACATGCTTTACATAGCACTTTAATTTTCATTTTATACTTTCTCCTGACCTCAAGTGCTATTGGCAATGTTGTTTTTCTTGTCTCTGGTCAACTCTCTACATCTCAATATCTCCCATGTTCTAATATCTCAGGTAACTCATAAGACCCCCAAAACATGTTTAACCAATGGCAGAAGCTCAATATCTCTTAATTGACTCTGCTACTTTAAAAATTTGCAATGCAAACAAGTTTTTAATCAATGATCAATTAACATGCATTTAGTGAATTTCAACAAATGTTAGCACCTTTAATAGACTCTGGTAGAGTCCCCAATAGATTCCACTCCAGCTGATGATATGAACAATTCACAGTAATCCTAATCATCTTGACTCACCTGGGAAAGAAAAGACCTGACTATTGTTCCCACTTCAGAAAAGATATGAGCATGAAGGCCACCCTACATTCTTATGAACAACTAGATGTAGGGTAAGGTAGCATTGTGCCTGAAAGGACTTCAGTCCTCTATCACATTGCTGACCTCTGTATAAACTGACTCCAAGGACAGTCCTATCTATAAACTTCTGTGAGTTTATACATTTAATATTTTTAAACTAGTTCAAGTAAGTTTTTCTTCTATTTGCAAACAAACGGTAGGAGTAGTTGGTAATCAGAGTTGATAGGTAGTTCCCCAAAGATACATAATCATCTGGAAAAAAAAAAAAACAAAACAAGAGTTCAGGTATGTGACAAATAACTTTTGTTTTCTGTTCTGTATTCCAAGATTTACTTATTATAAATTGTAGGAGGAAAGGAAGTGCTAGCAGCCTTCCTGCACATTTTTTTTTTTTTTTTTTTACTGCATCAATTGTAGATCTTGTATTTTGTTTTTATGGAATGATTAGTAAGATTATCAATCTGTCATTAGTTAAACTCTGAATTTCAGCTGATGCAATAAGACTTTCAGATGTAAATCTAAATAAATCTAGATCTTGCATGAGGGCAGATAAAGGGAAGAAAAGAAACATAATGAGTGAGGGGTCCATGTTACTGTGGTACAGTATTTTATTCTGACCACATCACGAGTGAGGTTTTAATTTTAGTACCCACTGTTCATATTTGGGTATATACAAATAATGAAAATATTAAGTTATGAACATTGTCAAATGAAATATATAGATTACACTTTGCAATGTATATATGATCTCTGAGGGTTATGTGCTCATGAGACTAATGCTGTGTTCAAAGTGATTTCAAGATGTGCTCTTCAGTCCGTTTCCCTAGAATTGAATGGTCAGGTAAATATCTAGACTAGGATGATAAGCTTATTTTTAAAATCTGATAAATGAAAAACACAGAATAATAAAATGTAATTCAAACTTATAGGCATGCAAATATTTAACAAAACATTTACTTCATGTCCGTTTTTCCTGGCATTATTTTATTTTTAATACTTTTCAACTGATACCTAATATGTGCAAGGCAATGTGATGGGATACAAGGGTCAATTTGGCAGTGACCACATAGGCCAAGCTCAATTACCTGCCAGAGTCCTTCACAATCAAGTGTGTAGTAACAAACACAAAATACAGTAGGACAAAAGGCTTTATTTCAAAGTATGTTAGTAGATTTGTTTTTTTTTTTTCTTTTCAATACCTTTTATGTTATCTTGTCACTCCAAATTTTGATGTTGTTTTAAAATAAACCTAAATTTTCAAACTCTCAAATGTAGTTGTCTCATGAATTTTCAACTTGTCATTTTATCAGTTTTTGTGAAATATTGTATTTTCACTAAATTCAATTTCACTATCACAAATTATATGCATAAATGCATATAATTTGTTTTTATCACACTTAAATACTTTAGGCAATTTAAAATATTTTTGCATCACTGAACTTTTCTATTTCTAACTTTGGATTAATTTAAATAAGTAACTACATAAGAAATTTACCCATAGAATGAATATATTTTAACAAAGTCTGTTACCCTTTTTAATACTCTGTTTCTCTCTTCCTAAAATAAAATGAGTTATTTCTCTTGGTTCCTGGAACTAAGGTAAAAGGAATTCCAATCATTCATTTGAAACAGACATTAATTGCAAATTAATGTTCATAAATTTCTTTGGAGAGGAAGAATAATAAGCTTCACAGTCTCCAAAGCAAAACGAATATGAAATATTATTTTTATCCTAACATAAAAAAAACAGTAAGTGAGAAATGAGTTTTAAATGACAAATACACCAGATGTCCAGTTAAGTTAGATTGTGAATAATAGGTTGGGAAATCTAATATTTGTTTAAAATCTTTTGAGTTTGTTGAGACAGAATGCCAAAGCACCATTGTGTCCTTTCAAAATGTTTCCCCAAACTTGGATACCTTTTACTCTGCACCATCCTGCTAAGTTTTATGGAGAAGGGGTGCTAATGACTGTGTATGGAAAGAATGAATAACAATACTTTTATTGGAGAGAATATAACATGGGTCATGTTTCCTTCCCTCCCACCTCCACTTTCTGAAAACGTAGCCAAAGGCAATTCCATTTGTGCTTTGTCTGAGGTGATGTGCTGCTGTACATCCACTAGGGATGGGGAGGTTGCAGCAAAGGGGGTTACTGAGGCAGAATTAGACTAATCAAGTTTCTGTTTGCACTCTGCCTAAAGGGAAAGATGACACCTGCCTTTGCAGCTTCAAAGTGTTGAAATCCTTTTTTGCTTTCCTGTGGTTACTGTGCATATTCTCTGGTGGATTAAATGAGGGGAATGCATTATAGTTTTAAACTTTGATGCCCCATTAAGATGAATATGCACCTAATGAGCTGAGAAATTACCAATGCTGCTTCTCTACTCGGCTCCCCCCACTGTCATAGGGAACCAACTAATCAGGCTGGGAGTGTCTTCGTGTTCTTAAACCACTGGCTATGAAATTTTGGCCAAGGCCCATATTCAAACACATGTTTGCTATATTAACAGTATAAGAAATAAGTAATGCTTCAATTAATAGGCAAGAAAGAACACTTTGTCTTTTAATAATGAATGCAGTAGTCTCATGCAATTTGGATATAAACAGGCACCAAAAAAAACAGTGGATATTATTCAGAGGCCAAATGTGCTTACTCCTGTCAGTGTTTTGTAATTCAAATAACTACCTTTACATATACACCTCACCAAAACATATAGAATGTTTTGAAAAACAAGCAGTTTTTGTCACCTTAGTAACACTTGAGGTTTATAAAAAAGCTGTAACACAGCAATTTAAGGCAGTATGAATTTAAAATATGTCCTTGCTGCTTAGGTCAGGCGATATAGGAACGAAGCAATTTCAGGGGACAACACTAGGAACTGAAGCCAATTATATTCCAGTGTTATTCAGGAATATCCCTACCTGCCAAATGGAGTGCAGCAAGTCGTATTCACACTGTGATCTATGAGCGTGGATACGAAGCTCAATTTTCTCTTGAGGGAAATCTTCTAACAAACAGTTGACAGAGCAAAACACTATTAGCAAGGAACAAATGAAAAATCTAATAAATGTGATGCAAATATATTTTTTTAAACCGCATATTTTATAATGTGTGATCCAAGGCAAAAGTTCTGCTTCTATGTAAAGAAATCATTGCAGAAACATGATGCTCATAAGAGATCTCTCTGGCTTTGAGTCAAATTTTGTTTTCTTATTTACTGACTTTTTCATTTAGTTTAAGAAAAACTGTAATATCCTTATTTGAACAGTACAGTCAGTATTAGACACGAATTCATGATAAATACTGAAATAATTTTTTGTCTTTAAATAAATATGATTTTATTTCAAGAAATAACAATTCATTGATTTTAGGAAGAATTAAAGGAGAGATGTATTTTTTAAATGAGTGTTTATCTCCTATTAAATGTCAGAACAAAAGCAAATACCTCTTTTAAGGGTGGGAGTTCTTACTTCCTTTCAAAATAACTCACAAAAAATTGGCATAGATTATATATCGGTAGAGAAAATACACATGCTAAGAAGTTCAAAAAGCATGAAAAAATAATAAAGTGTATTCATGTAATTTTAGAGTCAATATTTTCCAGCCTCTTTAGTATCCATGAAAGGCAATGTTTCAGAGTATAATTATAATAAAAATGTAGATGAGACCAAATCATGCATTTCCAGTTAGTATTAATAAATGAGTCGGAATTTATTAGTTTCCCAGCTCCAAATTTTCATGATGATGTTTGGTGAATATAAGCACTTCAAATCACTAAAAATTAATGTAGACTATTATTTAGTCTAAATTCAATATATCTTGTGTTTCTAAAAGTGAAATGAAAATGAATACAGCTTCAATTGAAGTGTTTCCTATGTAACTCTGGAACTTTCTTTTTACAATTTTTTTTAGAATTATATCTGAGAAATTTCACATTTTCTATATCAAAGCTTAATAAAATTGTCAGTTATATAATTACGTGATGCTCCACCACTTAATAAAGAGTTTCATTATTATACTGATCCCAGGACAAGCTTTTCACTTTTTAAATTCTACATTCTGAAATCATTGTAAATAAAATACATAGCAAAATTTTCTTCTTACCAGTAATCATAAATATTTAATTATGTGAATGGTAGTATAGTTGTCAGAAAATTTAAAAATAAAGAATCACAAAATAATTAAGTGTACATTTAGTCACAACATTTTAAGGTACTATTATTTGTTTTAGAATTTGCCTTTCATTTGCTTTGCTTGTAACAAACTTTTTATAATGATAAACTGGTGTTTTTGAACCAATAACCATTCTGTTTCATAGAAAACAGAATATGCAGTATCCTTTTGAGAAATCTAGTAGCACATTTAATTTGCTTTTATAGTTCATATGTAACATATTTTGATTATCTGTGTACAACCTTTGTTCTAAAATTCTCTTTTTGATCATACAATTTATATTTGAAAAATATAGATATTAACAAACTTAACAAATATGCAGATAGAAATATGAATATGTCCAAAAATATTTTTAATATATTCATGAATGACAGAATTTTAATGGATTACTATGGGGAAAATATCTGTGTCGTAGAGAATAGCAATCTGCTTCTACACAACATTTTTCACTTTGTGAGAATGTAGTTAATTTATTTTTAATTCCTAAGAATATTTCTCAACTATGGATATGAACACCTTAAATCCTTAGCTGGAACAAACAATATCCATATTATTATATGTTTCTCATTAACTTTCATCACTTTTATTCCTCATTCTTGCTTTTATCGGAAAAAAATTTAACCTATTTGTCACATTTTCTGAAGTTTAACGTTTCTAGTGCTGGGGATGTAGCTCAGTAGCAGAATGCTTATCTAGCATGTGTGAGACCCTGAGTTCAATCCCCAATGTCTCCTTCCAACCCAGCTTATCATTTCTATCAATTCAGAATTTCATTTGGAAGGAGACTTCCCAGTATGGCCAAGATATTTTGTAATAAACTTGTTAAAGTCTTTAAGACATCTGTAATAGATTTCAGAAGCATGAATATGACAGTCTGACTACATGTTTTAGAGTGGCACTTCATTTTACAAATATAAGTGATTGGGATATGCATAAGATCCTCTTACATGTTATTATAGTGTCACATTTCAGTAATTGTTTTCATTTATTTAAATATTATAATAGACATTATATACAGGAACCCTTTCTATAATGTCTCCTTGAACAAATATTATTAGGAAAACACCATGTACAGCCTATAGCAAATTTACATGACCTCCAAGCATGGAATCATTGTGCTAAATTGTATTTATACACTTTTTATACATGGAGGAATCACTGTACACTTCAGTGCTTCATTGTGAAAATGGGTATGAAAAGAGGATGTTATAGGTTAAAAGCTTGCTTGCTTCATATCAAAGGAAAAAGTAGAACAAAACAACAGTCTTCATAAACTTGAGATTATGACTGCATTCTTTCACTTGTGAATTTTATCCAGTTTCCTTTGGTGTGTGTATAAATGTTTGTGTGTTAATCTTAGCTTTATGTATGCATGAAAAACAGTGAATTAGGTGCACACTCAAATAAAAACAGGGAACATCAGACATTAACATAAAAAGTTTTATTTATTTTTATTTGTATAATGATGCAGTTCCCCGATCTTCAATTTGATGGGTGAAACCTGCTATTGATTCTTAACAATCATGTTGAATATTACAAGTGATATTTTCTCTATATGTATTATCATTAAGTAAAAAAAAAGAAAAATTACATTTAACAGGAATTAGAATCCAGGATATTTTAACTCTGTCTTAAAAGTGAGTTCAATTGCGGACAGTGCCTCACACATCCAAGTTAATTTGTATTGATTCTGCTAAGTACTGATGTGAAAGAAGCCTTCAGTGACCAACAGCGCTCTCTTTTCCCCAGTGACTCTCTACAAATCATCTCATGTACCACAGCACAAGGCTAGAAGCTAAAAAAATGAATACACCAGTAATTTCTTTTTGACAATGATTTGACACCCGGCTGATGGGAGAAGCTAACTGTGTGACCTCCAGACTGTTAGCTCTGCTAAAAGAGATTCACTTGAAACACCCATGGGGTTATGGATTCCTGCTAATAGCAGCAATAGAATGGATGATAAAATTATGGCAGGGTAGAAATGCTTTCTCAATTAATTTCCCATCATGTTAAGGCCATTATCATTGGATGTCATCTAGCGAAATGGGGTGAAAGTCTCTAGTACCTCTGAAAGTTCTTCTTACAACAATGCATAACAGCAGATAATAGCAAACCAGATGCCAACAACTGTTTACCTTCAGATAAAGCTTCCGTAATATTGATCGACAGACAGTGACAACTAAATTGGGGTTAAAAGTTATTCATGGAGGCGGTAGAAATTTGCACATATGGGTAGGATGACCACGTCATTAATGAGAACATTCAAAAAATCAAGTGAAAATTAAGTTTCTGACCAAAGCAACAAAATCTAACATAAAATATAGGGCAGCAAAGTGCTTGGTAAAATTTTAGAAGGGTTCCTTTTGAGGGTGCTAGCTTCTGAGCAACACATATAAACAGAGATATTCTTTAATATTAGGTCATTTAACTTAAGGTAAACTGCTTGTGTTAGCAGTACTCTTCAGTGCAATGTTCAACATCCTTCATGATTATTCATTAAATCACCCTAAAAGCAATTGTAACTTGGCAAATATGAGGTATTATGGATAAAATGAGGTGTCATTAAAAAAAACACACACACACACATACTCACCTTTAATATATGTCATATATGATACACACACATATTATGAGAGGTATAATAGAAGGCAATTTAATGAATTAGCTTAAGAGTTAAGGTTTATACTAACTTATCAAAGTGGTAAGGTTTTTTAATCTAATAAAAGTGGAGCTCATTAAAATCTAAATCATAGATTATTTCTCCCACCAGCATCAGTTTTTGTCACTACTCTCTTTTTTTGCATATTAACATGAGATTGGAGCACTAACAAATTTCCATTTCTTGGTCTGCATTAAATATTGAAGCATTTGGACCCAATGAAGACTTGACTATGTCATTTCTTTATATGGATCAAGGTTTCATTTGAAATTCAAGAAATACTTGTGCCTAAGCCAGACATGGTGGTACACGCCTGTAATTCCAGTGACTCTGGAGGCTGAGACAGGAGGATTTTAAGTTCAAAGCCAGCCTCGGAAATGGTAAGGCACTAAGCAACTCAGTGAGACCCTGCCTCTAAATAAAATATAAAATAGGACTGGGGATATGGCTCAGGGGTTGAGTGCCCCTGAGTTCAATTGTCTGTATATATATAAAGAGAGAGGGAGAGAGAGAGAGAGAGAGAGAGAGAGAGAGAGAGAGAGAGAGAGAGAGAAACTTGTGCTTAGGAAGACTTTATTTAAAAAAGAAAAAAATGGACTCAGAAAAAAATTTCAGAAGCAATTTTTGAGGGGCTGAGGTTGTGACTTAATGGTAGAGTGCTTGCCTAGCATGTGTGAGGAACTGTGTTTGATTCTCAGCACCACATATTAGTGAATACAATAAAAGTCCATTGACAAAAAAATTTTAAAAAAGTAATTTTTGAAATCAAGAAGAAAAAACAGTGCAAAATTGCTGTGTAAATAATTTAATTTGCCTGATGACAGTATTGCCTTGATTTATTGCAAACCATCTTTTGATTCTTCTCCTTTGGATTGGACTATTCCACATGTTTAGCATTCTTTCACATCCCTGTAAAGATTATTATAAAATTTAATAGCCCTCCCTATGAGATATTAGTTATAATGCAAACTCTGTACTTTTACTTTATAATCACCATGCTATGTACACACACATATGCCACTCAACTCTAGTACTTGGTATAAATATGTGGGTGGGGTGAGCACATGCTGACTACTTTGTATAGATGCATCTCACTCGATTCTAGTTGGTATGGTTATTTTAATAATTTCTCCTTTACTCCCAGATTTTTGATAATGAATTTTTGTTTGTGTAAAAGATTTCTCACTGAAAGGGAATTTATATACAATCCTTAAATACACATTTAGATCCTGTTTATAGGTGATCCCAGGACACAAAGTCAAAAATAAGATTTCTTTAAATGTGTGTATATTATTGGGTAATGTCATATGAATGACATTCAGGGCAATTTTTTTTGTAGTGAATTCAAAAATGTTAATAACACATGATAGAAAATATACATTATTTATAGTTTAAATTCCTTATAAGACAAATAGGACATTAGACTATCATTAACTCTGGGATAATAAAAATTTACAGAATAAATATGTATGTGTGTGTGTGCACTTACTTGTAGTATAAGATTCATAAAGTCAGACAACTGGCAAAATGACACAATCATTAAGACCATATGCATTGTGATCAAGACTACTATGTTTGAATCCTATCCCTGTTATTTGTTAGCAAATTGTAAATCATTAAGAAAGCTATTTACTTTCTCCAAGTCTTGGCTAAGTTATCTGTAAAACTGAAATAATAATTCCTAAGCTGAAAAATTTTTTATTTGTCAATTATCATCATCCTTTTCGTCTCTACATTAAAGTGTGTTCCCTGAGTTTGATGATTCTAGCTTTGCACATGGCTTGGCTGAATAAGACTGTCTGCTTTTGCTTCCAGGATCCATATGAAGAACACACCTCAGGTATCATTGAACCAAAGAGAATCACAAAGCATTTAAAACAGACATGAATGAAATTGATGAGGAAGTTCAGGAAATAAAAATGGGAGGTTTTACAGATGAGGAAATAGGATCTTCAGTCCAGTGAGGTCTAACAATTATCATTAATTATTTTGCTTGTGGAAAATACATTTACAGTATTATCCATCCCTCCCTCCCTCCCTTCCTTCCTTCCTTCCTTCCTTCCTTCCTTCCTTCCTTCCTTCCCTCCTTCCTCTCTCTTTTTGTTTTCTGTAGGGAGAACTGAGGATTAAATCCAGGGACAATTTACCATTGAGCTATATCCCCAGTCCTATATATATATATATCTATATATCTATCTCTCTCTCTCTCTCTCTCTATTATATATATATATATATATATTATATATATATATATATATATATAATATATATAATATAATAATATATATAATATAATATATATATAATATATATATAATATATATATATACACATATATATACATATATAATTTTGAGATTTTGACATAGGTCATTCTACGTTGCTCAGAGCCTAAGTTGCTGAGGCTGGCCTCAAACTTGCCATCTTCCTGCTTCAGGATCCAAGGTCATTAGGATTACAGGTGTGCACCCTGATGCCCATCTCAATTATTATTTCCTTTTTCCATGTTGCATTATGTTTGATAGTAACTCACCAGCCCCTATCTTTCTTATTTCCTTCTCATCTTACTTTTCTCATTCTCATATATTGATAATCAAACTCTGCTTTTGACTTTTTTCTTTGATTGATTTTCTTGTTTTTCTTCCAAAAGGAATCAAAATCTACCTCCTGATCCCCATATTGTCAATTATCTTATAGTAGTTTCCTTCAAAGTTCTCCCAATACTTTCTGGAGTATTTAGAAATTTTGTTTTTCTCTCATTCTAATTCAGAGGTGAGCATCTTCAGTGAAGCATAACAACCATATACCATAAACCATTGTCATTGTCTTCCTGTTGCTTATTTCCTAGGAGTAATTAATATATGTTGCCTCTGACACACAAAGACTATTTTGGTTTAAAAAATCAATTAAAATCCTTTTATGTAAAAAGTAACCTTTAGATATTGTTATGTAGCCATTGCGGTCAAATATTAACAGGAAGAAGGCAACAGATTTATGTATGCATAATTGAATGAAATCTAGAATGGAAATGTTACATTCTAAATACTGATTCATCACAATTTATTTTACTTCAATTTAGTTTAAGACCTCAGTGTCTAAATGAATACTTTCCCTTCTGTTTTATTTCCAGCTCTGTGTGTGTATTCATGTGAATGTGTGTTTAATTATAAAGTTCAAAGCTCCAGAAAAGAAAGGAACAGTAATGGTTGGTAAGTATCATACAGAAAATATATACACTGTTATCTTCTTTGATTCTTGGACTTAGGGCTCATACAAGATTTCCATCCACTTTCCTGGGTCTTCTGTTTGAAAACTTCAGATTGTGAGACTTCTCAGTCAGTATAACTGCAGGAACTTAGCCCTCATAATTCATCTATCTGTCTGTCCATCCCCAGCCTACTGATTCTTTTTCTCTGGAGAACACTAATAGAATATTTTAACCAGTTTAATTTTTTTACCCATGTTTTCTACTTAAACTTATTTTTCTTCCTGGGAAAAAAAGCCAAATGCTCTAAAACATCAAAATATCCTGAATAACCACCCATGTGAGTCAACAAATTTGATAGTCCATGTTAAGGAGAATAAACTATGCAGTCTTTATTTTCAATAATAGTAAAATGAAACTTGACCAAGTTGTTCATGTAGTTTGAGTGGATCATAGTGGGTAGTCAAATAGAATAATAGAAAAACAAAAACAAAAAAAATCACAGCTTTCTATAAGTCCACTCTGTTATATTGGTTAATGAGTGTATAATGAAGGTTCTTCATGGGAAGAAAAAAAAAAAAACAAAAAACAAAGGTGCCTGTTTGCATAAGAATATATACCAATGTTAATCAATGACAGTGGAATTCAGTCCTTGAAGCAGTTTTATCTAAATTCTATTTACATTGATAACAAATTTTAATGGGTTTTAATGATATGTTTTTCCTTGTCTTTTTTTTTTTTTTTTAACATGTCATTTTTACTCTAACCTCTGAATTTCTCAAGAGCAAGAGTCATTCTTAGGATATAGTGCTAAGTATTTAAGATGATTTGCTGAACAGCAAAATAAAACACAATCCTGCTTGATTTGTTTCATGTCCTTCCTTATATATAGAGCTCAGGAACTTCACTAGCTTGACGATGAGCAAGAGAAACAGCTCAGATGGAACATGGAAGTCAATAATTTTAATAGTTCTATTTTATCTTTCTCTTGTTATCTTCACCAACTGGGGAGGTTTTGAGGTTATGTTTTTATAGAAAATCCACATTTAAATTATTAGATCTAAAAGGAAAGAAAAAAAAAAACAAAAGAAAATATAGGACAAGAAAATAGGTTATAAATTATGAGTTGTTTGACTTTTGCCTTATTTGGAATGATAATTCAGTTAAAAACATCTTCAGTTGGCCGAGGAGGAATGTAAAATTCTGCACACAATCTTATTTGTGAATACATACAGAAATATAGAGGTGGGGTACAAAATGAAGCAAATATTCATGAGAAAATAACACCCAGTTTCACAGGTAGAGCATATCTTATGCTTAGTGGATAATCAGATTGGAGAGCTAAACATACAAGATTATTGATTCATAGTGTACATTTTAAAGTGTTTGGTAATCCTCCATGTCTTTATTGTAAGGTTTATTGTGAGTAACATAGTTCTGCAGAAAGACTAATGAGAATTGAATATATATGTTTAGCTAATACATTTTCACTCCATGTGAGGTCAAATTCTTTGCCTTTATCAATTCCCTGGAATAGGAAAATGCATCCTGAATATTCCAAAACAAAACTAGATATGTCAGCTCAGGCAAAAAAGCAAAACAACAAATAAAAAAATGCTTACACTTTTGAAAAACTATTACACTTTAGCTTTTACTTCAAAGTAGAGGGTTCTATCAAAATTTTTTTCTTTTAATGAAATTATATTGAAATACTAAAACTTACTTAATCTAGATGAAGGAACAGGAGAGAGAGAAAGACTCTTAAGCTTTCTGGAGGGAGATGGTTTCTGTGCTGACTAACATAGAAGGAGACCACTTATTACTTATTAGGAAAAGGGAGAAATGAAACTATTACTGTGTCTCTATTTCCCACTGGCTACTTAAGGGGGACTTTCAGCCTCACTGGCATATTTCCAGCTGCAGAGAGTTTCCCAAAAGGGCACTCTGCTTTACCTTTCATTCTGTCAAACAAGATTCAGACCCCATAGAGAGGAGAAAGGACTACCTCCCATTGTGACAGGGACACTACCTCACATTGTGTCAGGGACACTACCTCACATTGTGACAGGAACACTACTCAAGGAAGTTAAGAAAGGGTTTACTTCTCTCCTTCAACCCTAAGATCACTATCTTGTGAATGGTGGGGAAATACACTTCTGGATGTCTGGCACTTACTCTTGTGAATCTTATTTGTTTCTTTTGGCATTCAGCAAAGGGAAAGTGAAAAGGCAGCATGCCTTTAAAAATGGCATTCTCATTTAAAACATTTGTGTGATAAATATTAGTATTCCCGTTATAAGAAATCTGAAGGTCAGTTTTATTACTTTTTATTCATTTTCTCAGTAACTTTCTCAAGGTAAGTAATTTTTTTTTCAGGCAAGCAAATGCCCCCTTCAAGCAATATGGTATAAATTGCCCTCATCAAACTGTATATTACTCTTCATCTATGAATTGTAAGTAACAAGTAAATATTTCAAACCCCAAATCACAAAAAGTGAAGATTAAAACTATTATCCAAGATTAGTTTCATAGTTTCCAGCTTCTCATAAATTTCAACAGTTATTCATTCCTCTAATGCCCTACTTCTTACTGAAACAAAATAGGCAAATGCTTTAAAAATTAAATGTTTCCAGAATAAACAACTTTCTGTCCTTGGAAATTAAGCAATTAGATTTGATAACCAAGTGATCATTTTGTGCAGAATCCTATATAGATTGACATATACAGACACTAAATTAAAATGGATGATGGATGCAAATCCAGAACATAATATAACTATTTGGCTTTTGCCTCATGGGGACTAGGTTAGAGCACTTATCGCAAATAACATAAAAGTTAATGTAATTAATTCATTTAAATACATGCTCAATAAGATGAGAATCATAACTCTCAGTCCTTAAATTACAAATTATTAATATGAAGTATTATTATATATTTTTATTCTGGATATATATTTAAAATATAGAAGTAATTTATATATATATATATATATATATATATATATATATATACACACACACACACACACACACACACACACACACACACACACACATATATCCAAATGAACTTCCAAGGAATACAAGAATATATTTTTAACTAAGATTCTATGTAATTAATTATTCACTGGAATAATATCAATAGAAATCTAAGAAGGAATTAAACAGTTCATGTCCAACATCTGGATATCTGGATCTGTATGTTTGTGTGTGTGTGTGTGTGTGTGTCTATTTGGATATATATATATATATATATATATATATATATATATATATATGCATATTTATATGTATGTATAAGTATGTGTATATATGTTTATAATACTTAGTATATAAATATTTAAAATTTGCAAACATGAAGTTACCCATGTCAAATACTTCTCTACATAAAACATAGGTAGGAATAGGAAAAAAGGAAAAGGATATAGTTTTAACAAATGTAATGACTAGCCTAGAAGAATGAAGAAATGTTCTAGTTTTTGTACATTGTTCACTATCTTCATTCTTCCTGAACAATCTCATTACTAAAAAAAAAAAAAAAAAAAAAAAAAAAAAAAGGAACACATACTTTAGTATGGTAACACTGCAGACATTTCTGTTCCTTCCAAGACCCACTGGAAATGTGTCGATTCTGGTGCTCTACTGTAGCTGGATAACTGTATACAAGAACATGCCAGTGACATCTGTTCTCTACACATGCTTATATTCTCCTCCAACAAATGCCAGTGTGGAAAATAGTGGTAGTTGGATAGCAAACTTTACATTTGTCCCAAGAGAACTGGAAAACTGAAGCAATCATTATAAAATTGCACATCTTTGACCTTTTTCAATAATAGATGAAGAAGTATAAGCAGGAGAAATCAAAACTCCTGAACAGAACGTATCATTTTTCTAGTGTAGTCCAACAAATCATTTTTTAAATAATAGGTTTACAATAATTTGCCATTTTTATTATTTCACATTGATTTAGGGGCTTTATGAAATGGCTATATTTTATAAAATACTTTCACCAGCCATTGAAGTATAGGTATCTGTGTATACTTGTTAAAATTAATATCAAAATTCTATTAAAGTAGTTTTATCAGCTTTATAATTCTTATTGATTAATATTATCTTTAAGTAAATATTCACCAAAATTAGCATAAAATTATGTGCCTGATACAAAAATAATGACATTTAGAAGATTATTATGAAGTAGTAGATTCTCTCTGGCTTACATATGAGTAATGATCAAATATTTTCTTCTTAGAAAGTGGCATAATGAAACAGATGAATTCACTGAAATTTCCTATGAGTTTTTGTAATCACAGAAAAACAGAAGTACCCTGATTTGATACCTTCTTTCTATCACTCAGTTACTTTATTGCAAGGATACAAGATAATGACTACAAATAACTTTACAATATGACATAGCTCCTCTCCTATTAATCAAAATAAAAAACTAAGAATTAAAAGTACTTGAAAATTTACTACTTGAGGGGAAAAATGCTTCAACCTATTCAGATTTCCATAACACAACACAAAATGCAGATCCTAGAGCCAAGTAAATTGACCCGGTATACATAAATACTGAACAATTTAATTGACTCAGTTTTCAAAAAACTGAGCAACAGAAAACATAATAAAAATATGAAATAAACATGTACATTCAATTTTGAAAATATTAACTACAATATGAAACAAAAATTTCAAATCACCTTGTGTCCGAGGCCTCAGTGAGTCTTTGTTTGCCCTCCAATTTAATTTCTTCAAAAGGTAAATTTCCTATGAATGTTTAATTTACCTTGGTGGGCATCTACTTTTGATTTTTTTTTTACTTTTTGGTTCTGGGGATTTAACTCAGGGGTGTTCTACCACTGAGTTATATCCCCAGCTCTTTTTATTTTTTAAATTTTGAGACAAAGTCTTGCTATTTTCCTCAGGCTGACCTCAAACTTTCAATCCTCCTGTCTCATCCTTCTGAGTCACTGGGATTATAGGAGTATACCACCACAACCTCTGTTTTCTTATGCATTTTCTAATAGAACACTTAAAACTTTCCTTTGTGGAGAAAAATTCCATTGTGATTCAAATACTTAAGGTTTTGAAACTAACAAAAGTGCAGATTAACAATTAGAAAGATTTGAAGTATTTTATATAATCCAGATTTACATTACTAAATCATGAATCAAAGATACTGGTTTATACTATAAAGTACTAAGCACATTTCATCTCTTTAATTTTTATGTTGTATTAGTAAAATGAAGCACATGAAATTTTATGAATTGTATGATGTTGCCATGTTTGATGAGGAAAAATGATCTAATAACTTCAATTTATGTATGTGATTTAAAACAATACAAAATTCTGCCAAGTATAAACTGCTTTCTAACTATAAAATACTTTCAATGAGGCATTTTTTCATTTATTAAACATAACTTTTATAGGTAAGTCTTTGAACTCTGTGAATCAGTGTAAAATTTTCTCTGTACATTAAGTATTTAACCTACATAAAAAAGCCTGTGAGCTTGAAGCAGTTATCAGCTCCAGTTTCCAGATAAGGAGCTGACCCTTAGATTTTGTAAAATGCGCCCAAGATCATACAGAAAAGGGTGAGACAGTGGGTAAGAGTCCAGTGGATACCCCTATAAGTCCTGCTTTCTCTCTTACTAAAAGAAAGAAAGGTCAGATGGTAGTATAATCAATTTTGCTATAATGGTTGTGGTGAAAAAGGTGAATTTATTTCAGTCTAATTGACATATTAGGAAATAATTTGAGCATATAGCAAATTTCAATTTGTTTATGCATTATTTCAAGTTAACAATATAAGGTGAACACCGAACACCATGCCTGGCAAAACCAAGCTGCATAGGCACAGACAAATAATAATCACATAGCTCAAACTTCTACCAGCTATGCTTGAGCCTTGAGGTTTCCCTCTAACCTCACACAAACATCCTTCAAAAGTCAAAAACTACAAACCATCTAACAACAACTACTACAAGCCAACTTCAAAACTTTTTCAAGGTGAAGTGCCATATGCATTTATATGAATTTACATATATACATATTTCTATATATAAGTGAAAATTTTATATTAGAAATTAAATAATTCAACCCTTATTATAATTTACAGTTCACATAAAATAAAAAATTATAATATAACATTAAGAAAAAGCATCTTTAATTGGTCTTATGTCTTCTAGATAAAGATAATGCATTGAAAAAAAATCTGGTCTTTAATCCAGAGTGCTTTGCCTCTGAGCTACATCCTAGGTCCATTTTATATTTTATTTTTAGACAGGGTCTTGCTAAATTGCTAGGGTTTTTTTCTAAATTGCTGAGGCTGGCCTTGAGTTTGTGATCCTCCTGTCTTGGTCTTCTGAATTGCTGGGATTACAAGGGTACACCACACTGCCTGTTTTAAATGTTTAAAAATAAAATTGTGCTATAATTTTTTAAGAATGATCTTCTGTCCCTACTTTTTTCTTTATGTCTTACTCATTCAGTGTTGTGTCCTTAACCTCATTTTCCCTGTTAAAATTGTGAGGAAAAATGATCTAATAACTCCAATTCATGTATGTGATTTAAAACAATACAAAAATTGTAGGTCAATTTTTACCTACAATGATTTTTAGGGATGCATATACCCTATTAGAACTGGCTGTTTCCTAATTCCTGATCAAGGGGATTGATGGGTACTTGTGCAATTTTACTCATCTGTTTAGCGTGGAGTGAATTTTAAAATTTGGGTGTTCTGATTTCAAATCCAGTTTTGTTTTGTTTTTCTATTACATCCTACTGACATTTTTATTTGAGGGATAATAGAGCTAAATAGGTAGCATCAACTTGTAGATTCTGTACTTATAAGTGGCATTTATAACGCTCTCTAATATATTCTTAGTATCATCCATAAGCTAAAACTTCTAACTTGTCTAATTCCTGAAGTATATAGTTATCCTAACAACAAAGAACGATAAAAATTTATTTTAAAACATTATTTTAGTAGAGATTTTTGAGATAAACCTCAAATTCTCATTTTAATTAAATAATATATTTTGTTTGAATATAGATCATTACTGGTTTTATTAGGAATCAGATATCACAGATTTCGTCATTGTCTTCAGAAGATGACATAGGCAATAGTTGAACTCTATTTTTTGGTGTTTACTTGTGGGGGGTTTTCCTCTCTACCTTTCCCTTCTCCCTTCTTGCTCTACTTTGGGCAACTCATGAAGGAAGCTTAGGAGCTTCCTCCCCTTGTGACAAGTGAGGAGTTCAAATCATGCACATCCCAGTGGGCACCTGTGAAGCTTCACCCCAGCAAGACAATAAAGTTCAAAGTCGATCTCTATCTGGCTCTCAAAAGACGTGCATTGAAGTTTATATTTGTTTCACCAGAAAAACCTCATCTTGTGAGTAATAAACAGCTTCATATTTTTTTGTTTGATTTGTAGTATTAACCTCAACATCTAAACCTATTTGGTGTAGGGGATCTCCACTCCATCTCTGTAGGTGGCCAAGACAACATAAAACTATTGTCACACTACTCTGACATTGGACTCAATCTTAGTCAAATGAAAATAGGCGTATCTATTCTGTAGATTTCTCAATGTCATTTTCAGAGGCATGGGCTAAATGTCATGCTATTAAAAAAATGGAGATTATGGTAAAATGCAAGGAGGTAAATAGAAGATAAATAATGTCTATTGACAAAAAAAACCACACACACACTATCAAAATTTTATATTAGAAATTAAATAAGCCTACCTTTATTATAATTTACAGTTCACATAAAATAAAACATTAAAATATAGCATTAAGAAAAAGCATCTTTAATTGGTTTTATGTCTGCTAGATGAAGAGAATGCATTGAAAAGCAAATCTGGTCTTTCATATGCACTATGAATTTATGGGTATTTTCACCTGACTAGAACTAAAGGAGCTATTCCTGTTTGAATAACAATTGTGAACAGCCAGAGGGGAGCTTCCCTCAAATGCACAGTAGAATGCACACAGTATGTGCATGAAATTCCTATACAGATTTGTGGGGAAACTCTGGTTTACAGAGAATATTTGTATTTCAAAAATAGTGAAAGCGGAGAAGTAAAATAAGTCTTTTGGGGAATTTAGGATGGTCTAATTGAAAATAAAGGATTAATTTAGAAACATGGAGAAGTGTACATCAAAATAATAGCTTGCAAGAGAATTGTGCAGTCACAGTTGTTTGGAAATACACCGAGGCACAAGTTAGGATTTGGGCAAAAAAATACTTTCAACGTAAAAACAACATGAAAATTTGCACCTACAGAAAAATAAATGACAACCCTATTACTTTTCCAGAGGCCAAAATATCTATAAAGCTATTGGGACTCCAAATATAAAGTGAGGTTAGGTTTGATTTAAAGAAATACACACACACACACACACACAGGAACAAAAAAGTAAATTTAAAACTGAAGACAATGAAAAAACAAACCTGCCACAAATCAACAGTTTTTGAATTACTTTAAGATACCTGAAGAGTGAAAGCCTAAGTACCTAAACTGTATTTAATTTTTTAAAATCAGAGTCTATCCTTATGCAGAACAAATGATGATCCACTTGAAACTATAAAAATGTGCTAAACTAGGTAAGCATACTTTCTTTGAGTATTAAAGCTGTAAAAAGGGAGAGAATTTTAAAAATGGCACAAAGGAACTAAAAAAAATGACTTCAGTCTTAGACAACTTTTCTAGAAGTACTTTTATGAAAATTAAACCTTCAATGTCAGCTTCTAGATTCAGCTATAAAAATCACTACTACATTGTTTTAAGTATTCAAATCTAGGGAAATATAATTTTCTGAGACTAGTTATCACTCTGTTTAAAAATATATTCTCGTGGCTGAGACTGTCTCAGTGGTAGAGCGCTCACCTAGCATTTGTGAGGCCCTGGGTTTGATCCTCAGCACCACATAAAAGAAATATATAAATAAATAAAAGGTATTATCTCCGTCTACAACTGAAGATTTAAAAATATATATATTCTCATACATGGTGTCTCAGTCTATCCCTGCTATTATAACAAAATACCACAGACTGGGAAATATATAAATAACAGGTATTTATTTCTCACAGTTTTGGATACTGTGATGTTCAAGATAAAGGCAACAGTAGATTCAATGTCTAGTGAGGGCTTAGTCCTTGCTTGCTACATGGCACCTTGTCACTGTGTCCCCTGGAAGGGATGAGCACTATGTGTCATTATATAAAGGAATAGAAGGGAAGGGGACAAACTCTCTCCCTCAAGCTTTTGCATAAGGACATGAGTCCTATCCTTGAGGTAGTTTTTACAGCCTAATCAGCTCCCCAAATTCCCATCTCTTTATATCTTCACTTGGGTTATGGGATGTTGGGATAAATCCCAACATATGGATTTTGGAGAGAGACTTACAACCAAATCACAGTAGATGGCTTCTTAGAAATATATTTCAGGACTGAATATGTTCATTATTCTTTAAAACTTATATCAACTGAATTGGATAAAATCCAATGATTGTACTTATGACTAAATCTATGACCCATATATGACATTATTAATCACTCTCTAAACTGCAAGCATTTTGCAAACACTATTAACACCATTTTGGAACTGGAAAGCAAAGAATAAACCACTCGAGCATTTTGGAAATTCTCCCTGGGACTGAACATTTGAGCAGAACATTAGATTGTGTCTCTCCATGGCAGACATCAGTCCTTCCTTGAATTTAGTTCCTTTAGATTAACATGGTTTGGTACGTGTCAGGATATCCGAGGGTCAGGTGTTTGGAAGTAATATTGACCACTCTTAATGGTTTCCAGCCCTGCTTCTATTCCCCAAAATCTGTATGCTAGGAAGTTAGCACCCTATATCCCCAAGTTTACTATTTGTGATAAAACCCTTAGGCCAGAATAAAGAAAAAAATATAACATTTAAAATGAAGAATGAATAAATACATACTGTGTTCAATATTTGAGGCCATCAAAATGTGAACTAAGTCCAACACAAATAAAATACTACAAACCAGTCTTCAAGTTTTTCTTCCAGTGTTACCTTTCATGAAACCAGATTCTGTTCCAATTGATGAATATTTCTCACAATAATACTTTCTGTAAAACAAACAACAACAACATCAAAAAACCTTTGTTTTACTTCAGAATGAATTATTTAGAAAGATTCATTCTGTCTTGTTTGAAGGACAATTACAGTAGAGTAGGTACAAGTTTCAGTTGAACCTGAAAAGGTAAAACAAAACAAAACAAAACAACAACAACAAAATGAATGTGTAGTATATTGTAAACTTTAATCATTATTTTTTTTTTTTCAAAATAATTTATTCTTTGTTTTGCAAAATAGAAAGGTCATTTAAGTTGTCTCCATCATTTTTTGGAAATAAGAGAGTAAGGATTCAAGAACAGAACTGAAAAGATGCCTCCCTTTTTAATTAAGTGAATTCAGTTCATTTCTTAGTGTGAAGAGATACCATAGAAAGAATGTGAAGTCATATCTAGACACTCACTTGAGTTTTCCACATGGTTGTCTCTAAATTACCCCAGGATGGAAAAAATTTGAAATAATTTAAAATGGATCAAAAAGATTATTAGCTACCTTAAATGGAAAATTCGATGCTGTCTAATTTGCCCTTCTGATTCATTATCTCTGAACTTTACCATCGTATAAGATGAGCTTCACGGTAGCAATGTAAATTATTCTTGTCCCTAGACATGCAAATGAATTTTGTCTCATCAAGTACAATTGATTTCCTTTCTTCCCTGTAGAAGAAGCATACTTTGCATGTACCAAACAAATTCATTTCAGCAATCTTAATTGTCTCTATATACGTCTGGTCATTTGGGTGTTCCTTTGAACCAGTTGTAACATCTTACCAGCCCCCTCATTAATCAGTGTGCTAAACAGACTCTTTGGCATATGTTAATTTCATATTTGTTTGGGAGCTATGATTTTTACCTTTGTAAAAATATCTTTTAATACTCCATATATGAATTAAACCTGGACCTGGTCCTTTATCAGTTGCTCCTGTTCAGAAGCACCATTATTTCATTAATACATGTTTCAGGAGCAATAGACCATCGGCAGACTCTTCCTTTCATTTTTCTCTCCTTTCCCTACTCCATATCAAACCTGTTACCAAGATTCTCCCTAACAGGTACTCCTATTCAAATGCATCAACTCCTAATGGACAGCAATATCCAGGTTTGTAGCAGTTGTGTATACATTTATGCCATGACATTCCATTCCGCTTTATATCACTTACAACTTTGTGAATAATGTCAAAAACACCAATAAGCAGTATTTTAAGTTTTTCAAAAAGAGAAGGTCATTTAACTTGTCCCCATCTTTTTTGGAAATAAGAGAGTAAGGATTCAAGAACAGAACTAAAAAGATGCTTGGGGGAAAAAAGCCTCACATTCAGTCAATTTCCAGGCCCCGGATATTTTAATTTCTAAATATCTTTTCAGACCATCTACTTTATTCACTTTTCACCATTACTACAGCCATAATATGGAGAAAAAGCTGGAGTTGGATAACAATAGAAGGAAAAGGCTCAGTTAAGAGAAAAGAAAAAAAAATATCATTAAGTTTAAAGAAGATGGGCATGGCACAAGTTTATGCATGTGTCAGGGGCTGCTGTCTTCGTGATTCAAATTCCATGGATTTGTGCAAGAGTCCTTGTAGGGCAAGAAGAAAGAGAAGCAGTGGTTCAGCAAGCATTTTCTGGAAGAGAACAATTTGCTAATCCATCACTTCAGAGAGCTCATGCAGTATCAGAACAAAAGCCAGGTGGCTGAATATACTTATTATTACTGTATATGTGCACAAACATCCTTTATTTGATTACTTTGACAGAAGCCAGCCCAACCAATCCACAGAAAAGAGTGAATTGCTGTCTACGTTTGGCTGTGTTCTCAGGACTAACCAAATACATTATCTCCTAAGAAGTATACACAGGGACCTTGAGTTACACTAACCCTTCTCTTTTTTTCCCTTATTCCCTCCCACTGGTCTATTTGCTCTACTTTACCAATCTTGTTCTTCTTCTTCTTATTATTATTATTATTAGAGTATTTTAATTATATACATAAGCAGGAGCCATTGTGGTATAATTGTACATAGACATAGCAAAATGGGTAGAGTTCATTCCCCAGTACCTCCCTAGAGCCTCCCCTCCTGCTTCCCTCTCAATCTCTTCTCTTTATTATTCCTATTTTTTTTTTCTGTAGTCCGGTTAAAATTTTAAGGGAATGATTTAATTTAAGATTTTGGTAGATTTGACTTCCACAAGGGTGATAATGGCAATTAAAATCAATCTATGTTGTGTTTGGAAAATCACATATCCTGGTGAATGAATAAGTCCAAGTGAGCGATGCATTTTTTTTTTTTAAATTATTGTCAAAAAGTCTACAAGTGACACTATTGAAAGCTTAGAGCTATGCTTTAAGGAACCATTCTGAGAGCTTGGAAAATAGCTTCATTAAAAAAATATGTATATATATATATTTGTTTAGGAGCTATGATCTTTCATTTTTTGCTCTTTCTTAATGTCCCCAGAAGATTTGAACCTGAAATAGGATCTAAAAGATGAGTTTCTATTATCTTAGTTTCTATTATCTTAGTGCCAGATTGGTTTCATCATGTTTAAATTTAATTATGTCACTTTGAATTAAGTTTAACCCTATTATAGATTTTTAACTTTCTACACCATTTGTGTTCTTTAACCCATTCTGTCCCATCATCCCATTTGTGAAGCACTTATTAAAACTGAAATATTGCATATATGTGATAAAAATTACATTAATTAATGTTAATCAATATAATATTTATTAAATGTAATAAGCTCTAGATTGTGATTTCCAACCTATTTTAATGCATCTATGTTGATTTTATTGAAATATTTACAGAATTAAAAGCTTTGGACTTAATGGGTTAAATTCTACTTACCTGATAATAAATTGGTAGATACTTAAGTTAGTTTTGGTCAAAAGTTATATGGAAAACAGTGTGCATAGCTGTACTATTAGTTTTCAATACCTTGAAATTCCTGGCATGTTGTTGTTTACCAAAAATGACATGGTATTTTTGCCTACTCATCTTTAATTATAGGAATATGAGACTGTTAATGAAAATTCCAATCTATGTTCTGATAGCAATATCATAAGTATATAAAATATCACAAGCTACAATAGTTATTTTTGTTTCTCTACAAACTAATTAATATTTTCTTAAAATAAAACATTAAAATTTGGTTTTAAAAGTGTAAAGGGCCAAGAAATATTGCAAAATATTATAAAATTACACAAATGTTATATGTGAGTATATATAACATTTGACTGATTAGAAAGCCTATTTCTAAACAAGATTAGAATTAGAGATGTTTCTCAAGGTGCATTTTAATCATTTTATCTTCTGAAGCTCGCAGTAGAATCAAGCACATTAAGTAGCAGAATCTTTCATTTTTCCTCTTGCATATGTCATCTCGACTCTAAGAGTTATTTGTTCCACAGAACTAAAAGATACTGCATATTTTATTGCACAAGAATATTGTTTAAGTTAATTACTGAACTGATTTCATGCAAGGAAACCTGAAGTAAGTTTGTTCAGACTTATTCCTGGATTTACTGAAAGAACAAATTTGGGAGAGTCTCCTCTTCTGTTTCAAAATCTGTTTTCTCTCCCTTTTCCTCCCTCTATTCCAATCCTCATGTTCAGGTGATTCATCTATTTTAGCCAGCTATTTTGCTGCTGTGACAAAAAGACCTAACAAGAACAATTTGAGGAGGAAAAGTTTTTGGGGGGACTCAGTGTTCCAGAGATCTGAATCCACAGGCAACTGGCTCCATTCCTCGAGGTGAGGCAGAACATCACTGTGGAAGTTTGTGATTGAGAAAAGCAACTCAAGACATCACACCAGGAAGTGGAGAGATTTTTCACTTACCCTGAACAAAATATATACCCCAAAGGCATGCCCCTAATGACTAACCTCCTCTAGTTACACCCTATCTAGCTACAGTTAACATCCAGTTAATCCCTATCTGGGGATTACTTCACAGATTGGGTTGAGGCTGTCACAACCCAATCATTTTACTTCTAAATTTTTCTTGTATTATTTCACACATAAGCTTTTGGGGACACTGCATATCTGAAACATAACACATCATCTCAGGCCTTCCTAGTCTCCAAATGTGTTCATCTAGCACTGCTAATGTCAGACTACCCATCACAAAGAGCTAATTGCCTGACAATTCTCTGTAAGACCCAGGATATGTATTTGCTATACTGATTGACTAATCTCTTCTAGTTCTCCTCAACAAAATATGCCTATGATAATCATGTGCATTTTTGCAGTTTCTTATATAAATAATACTCTTTATTTATTTCACAAAACTAATTACTCTAATTCTGGGATTTTAATGTGTGGGGGAGAAATAATTTAAGCTTCTAAGAAGAGATAACATAGTTAACTAATGCCTAATTATAGTCAATCTGAAAAGTAAAATATTAGTTTGGGAGTCAAAACATTTCTGAGGGTCCCAGTCCCAGCACTATGTACATGTGAGATCTCGGCAAGACACTGTACCTGTTCAATGTTCACCCTCATTTTAAACTACTGAGAATGTTGGGTTGGATGATTTTTCAAAACCCCATCTGTAGCAGTTCAGATGTATTTTTTTATAAGTCTCTAATTGCATAATACTAATATGCCTTCGTAAGAAAGGGATTAAATATAGGCCATATTAGTATTTCATATCACATGTTAAAATCTCATTTTTTAGGCAAAGAGAGTATTATAAACTGCATATTTAAATTAAAACAAAGATCAAAAATGTTAAAATAACTTTCAGATTTTCACAGCTTGAAAACTTCAAGTGGTGAGTAGGACATACATTTTCTGGTTTCTAATTAAAGCAAGGTTCAGGTGAAAAGTTATCTTCTGGGGCAGATTTCCAGGGATGACTTCTGAGTCACTGCAAGAATTAACATGTGTGTCTGCTTAATGATTTGATAATGCCAAAACCTTTGACTATAAAGAAAGCTTAGTAGTTCTCAGTACCCTGTAAATAGTTGGCTATTGTGCTTGCATTCCTGGGTACCTGTTTTCTTATAAGCATTCCTGGGTACTTGTTTTCTTTTCGATAGACTCAGCATTTGCCTGCACTAATTACAAAGAATTCTATGCTCCTAGAAAATAACTAAATAACCTGCCTATCTTTTATTAAGGCTCTTGAGGTGACGATGAACTTCATATAAACAGTGATTAGAAAACCAAATTAAACTGATAACTTCACATTTGTAATGTGTAACAACATCACAATTTCATTCCTATAGCTGTGAAACCATTTCTTCAGCAATTCTATGAAAAACTGTGAAAGTCAGAGAGTCTAAAAAAAGGGTTAAGGGAATGGAGACAATATCTCCTTGGTTTTGTTTCGGTAGTTGGGACTGAAACTACCTGGTTTAGTTAATCACATTTCTCATATCATGGTACATAATTTTCATTGTTTCAGACAAGAAACTTGTCATGAGTGTTTAGTAAATTAATATAGTTTTCTATTACTTTCATTATCATTTTCTACAGCCATTTCTTTCCTATCTCATAGACAATTATTCTAATATAGAAACCATATATTTGTGCTGGTTTGTGATTTTGAAAAACGTGTAATGTTTTGTTTGAATATATAATTAATATAAGAGATATAGCATTACATTTAATTCTAATAATTAAAATGTATTATTGTTTTCCATACATCTATGACTTTTATATCTATATGTTGTTATGCACATATCTGGGTCATTATAATTTGACTGTGGTTGGTGTGCATCCAACTAATAATAATATCTACACAAAGATTCTCCAGAGATGGATACTAAATCTGTTTCTACTCATGCCACCAAGAGGATCCTCACACATGTTCCTCATAAACCTGCGTAGCAATTTCTTTGGTATGCAAAGCCAGAAAATAGTTGGTGCCTAATAAAATATGCATTTCTTTTTTTTGGCTATACTGATCTATGATACCATCAATTTAATGTTAAGATTCTTAAACCCATATTTCCATCAACACTTGACATCTTATAGCTTTCTCACTGCCAGAAGATTTAAGTTGATATGTCTTAACTAGTATTTCTTTGATTATTAACATATTTGAGTATTTACTTATTTATATGCTTGTTTGCTTTTTGACATGTTTTAAATACTTAGATTATGGATTTTTAAGTATACTGTGCCTTTTCTAGACAAAAGCCCCTTGTTGGTTTT
Organism: Marmota flaviventris; assembly: GCF_047511675.1. Taxonomy (NCBI): domain Eukaryota; kingdom Metazoa; phylum Chordata; class Mammalia; order Rodentia; family Sciuridae; genus Marmota; species Marmota flaviventris. Next base: position 42,071,673 of record NC_092508.1, on the reverse strand, counting down.
AGGCATTAGAGGCATCTTTTCCAAATATATCATTATTTTTAATTGCACTCATGTTATTCGTTCCCCTATATATCTATTAATACCTGATTGTAATACCTATTATACACTATAAGAAAGAAGTGGGATAACTGAAATATAAACACTATGTAGTGTCAGAGAAATTTTGTGAGAGATGCTGATCAGCCAAACTAGAGGTTCAGGAATTGAACCTCCACATAGCTGAAGGAGGCTAGCTGAACAACTACTACCAAGAAGATAGTGATCCTAAATCCTTAATTTAGGGATACAAATTCATCAAGTTATTATTTAGTGGTTGTGGAATTCATTCATATTCCTAGCTTGAAAAGATATTCTACGTTTTTGAGGATTGACTTTATAGTTCTGACTGCATCATTTCATCCTAGGATCCACGTAGAATCCAATGATGTGTATAAAATTACATGCAAATCTACTTTTATATTTATCTAAATAGTGAACATGTCTCCACAACACCATCCATTTAACCATTATTTTCCACTGATTTATATTGGCACCTCTAGCATTGATGAGACTCCTCTAAAGCTATGAAAGCGAACTCTATTTTCTGTGCTTTTTGCTACTTAGTATTCTACATCTTTGACCTCCCAGGATCTGATACAGTGTGCTGCAGTTATGTTCCCACAAAATATATGCAATTTGATAACAAATTTCCAAGACAGCTGGTCACTTGGACAAAACCTCTCTGAGTTGTATGCTACAAATCAAGGTTCTGACTGGGTCTAAGCAACTCCTCAGTGCAGCATCATTCATCAAAACTTAAAATTATTGTTTCCAGAGACTACCCTATTCACTTTAGGCTCCTTTTCAATATTGTCTCCACTAGATGGGAATTACTGAAGCAACTTCATTAATGAGTTGTTTTTGTAGTAATATATAAGTAAAGTGGATACAGTGAATTATTATAGAGAATGACAGAAAGAGGTTGTGATTTAGTTATATATCACCATCTTTTGTTCCATAAAAAGCAGTGAAGATCATCTCAGTGTCAAAGGGATTAAGAGGACAAATAGCAGGGGGAGAGGATTATCTCATTCTCCTTTCTAACTGGGCTGGGTTCACCTTATCAGCCCAATATCAGTGGCAGCAGGACAGGTTTTATAGGCTGTTTCTCTTCACTATTTATAGAGGTGTGGTGCCTGGAGCATTTCATGATCATTTTTATTTGCACCAGTCAACCCTCATTAGCCTACTTTCCTAGGACAATAGAATTATAAAATCACTATGTCAGTCTGCCCTATCCTTTTCCACTAATAACTTCTGATCCCAGAGGCTAATTTCAACTAGACCTGGCAGAGTGGCAAAAGGCTTATCATTTCTGTAAAAACAAAGTTACAGATAAGAAAGTATGGCAGCCTGCACACCTCCACCCATCTATAGACCTGACACAGAGGCAGGTATAGCTAAAAGTCCTGAAGTGTGCAAATCGATTAGACACAAATTTGCTGAGTTAACTTGAAAATAATTTAATTTTAGCAAAGTATGTTCAATTGAATCTGCTCAGAATATAGTTTTAAAAATCCAGGTCCCAAAACCTGCTCACATGATCATCTGCAATAGAACTTTTTATTAGTTAATAAATATAAAATTTTTCAAAGCACATTTTGTAACCTATCTCATAGTCTCATGAATTAGAATCATATACTGCTAGTCTCTTATTACTACTACTACTACTACTATGATTATATTCATAAAACTCATAATTCATTCAATGATTTATTTGGCGGGGCTACTGGGAATTGAACTTTGGGGCACTTGGCCACTGAACCACATCCCCAGCCCTATTTTGTATTTTATATAGAGACAGGGTCTCACTGAGTTGCATAGTGCCTCACCAGTTGCTGTGGCTGGCTTTGAACTAGTAATCCTCTTGTCTCAGCCTCCCAAGCCACTGGGATTATAGACGTGTGCCACCGTTCCCAGCCATCGATGATATTTTTAAGTATTTTTAAACTGCTGATTTTAAAAATCAGCTATGAACATTATTTACTCTTCTAACTCTACTTTCTTGTGATTAGATTCCATAGTCTACTATATTTTCTTAAAAATTATTTTTTCTTTTATGATCATAGGTCTGTAATGAGTGTGTCTGACAAACTTTTATCATGTTTTTTTCTGAAATTTATTGTGATGAATTCTGCATGACTTATCCTGTATGCTTTTCATAACATACAAGGAAATTTCTGAAATCTCTGTCCTTCGTTTTTTTGATCTCGCTACTGGACTGTCAAAAATAATATTTTCATATCCAAATAATCATGTCAGCAATCAAACATTTTCCATACAAAGTAATGTTATTTTAATCATGCCCATTTTTTCCATAAAACATGAATTTTAAAAACATATTAAGGGCAATAAGTGCTATCTTATTTGGTTTATACTTGACTATATAAAGTATAATAAAGTATAATTTATACTTGACTGTATATACTTGATCCGAATATACTTGCTCTAATACTTTATGTTTATGAAACAGAAGATTTCATCTGGGTTGGACTCTTTAGGGAATAACCTCCCCATTTCTCTAACACACAATTGAAATATTATGGAGATTGATTCATTATTAGGTAGGAGTTTGGCTAATGTGCATATGATACATGTAAGCCAAAGGTTCTCCTCAGGGAAAAGTGAGGGAAGTTCTGGCCAGTTGTTAGAGTTTCGGTATTAAGGCATATCAGATGGTTTGGATAGCCTCTATCAGGGCGAGGTGCCAAGAAAAGGTCATGGAAACTGCTGAAATGAATTCACCAAGAGTACAGGAAGGATGGTTTCTCCATTGAGGCCTGAGGTCAAATAGAATTGCAGTGCTGAGACTGTAGTACCCCTGAGACCCAAACTCTTTCTGACCCCAGTTTCCTGACCTTATAGCCATATACCTTTTGGGAATGAGTGTGTTGTAATACTGAAATCAATTTTATAAAAAAAGCATAATGAGAGAAGTATCATTCCTTGCTCATGAAGAGCTACTGCAGTCTCCATTAAGGAATCAGTCCCAGGGGTGATGACAACACCAGAAAAAGAGGCACGGCCTGTATCATTAAAGTTTGGTCCTCAGGAATCCCCCCTGGTAGGACTGACTGGCTACTGGGCCATACCATCACCAGCAGCAATGGGCAGGGTCACCTTTTAGGGAAGTCTAGGGTTGTTCGTTTGTTTTTTGTTTTTGCAAATCTAGGTCCTTCTGCCAGTAGAATAAGTATATAGCTCCAGCTTCAGGATTAGTTGGTAGCTGGGGCAAAGTGGTAGGTAGGTTCTCCAACTTTCAATGGCAAGGCAAGAATAACTAAGGGAGCTCTTGGTTGGGGTTATGTCAGCATGCTTTATTTAGCATTCCTTCTTCCCCTTTTCTGTCTCTCTTCTCCTGTCTTTTCGAAGGGTTTGTGTTTTCTCTCCTTTCTTTCTTTCTTTTTTTTTTTTTTTGATTTAAAAGGAATTCCTAATGGAGGTAGTCGTATTTTTTTCATAATTTTGAACTTGGCTTATAAATATATATACTTGATTCAACTCTAAAGCATTTTGTTGCATGTATTTAAAAGTTTAAATAATGGATTAACATTTTACTAATCTTTTGTCAACAAATTTGTTTAAGCAATATTGTGTTTTTCTGACATTCCTCAGTAAGGATATAACTCTTCTGTTAATTTTAATGGCTATATTATTTAATAAACTGTCTTTACTTTTTAAAATTTTTTTCTACTTAGAGACAATTAAGGGATTTCTTTTTATTCTCATTGACAAGCAAGAGTAGAATTGCTTTGTAAAGTTTATATGAGTCAAATTTCTGGGTATTGCTGAATTGCTTTTTAAAGTGATCTTAATAATTTAGACTCCTATTTTTTTCTAGTGTTTTTAGATTGCAAAACAACTGTCAATTTCAGATATATTATTGTTTTAATTAGTGAAGCTGATAATCTTTTCCACTTTTTAATTGAACATTCCATTTTTCTGGTTATCTGTTTATATTCTTTGCTTTTTTTCCATTTTAAATCAGAATTTAATTTTTAAAAAGTGATTATATCTCTGTATCTTTATCTATATATCATATCATTTCATATTTTAATAACCTGTCACATGAATATTATAGTATTATATATTATTCTATATATTTTATTACATATTATATTGCATATGTAATATACATGTGTGCATGTGATATATATTTAAATGGCTACATAATGATGATTGAAATCTCTTAATATGCACAAACTGTATATTCTTCTATAATTAGTCATCAATCAATTGTAGATGGTTCTCTGATACCAGTAAATTCTGAGGGTAGTTCATAACATTTTTTTTTAGCTTTTACCTACTCTCTTGAAATGTGCCTCCCCTCTCCTTAAGCTGCCATTCTGGAAACCCCATATGGAGAGACTGCATGGGGAGGTCCTGAAATTACATCAAGAAAGATGCTAATGGAACAGGGAGCAGAAACAAAACATCTCTGTCAAGTATTGCTCACAGTTAAATTAGTGAGCAAAATGAATGGTTTTTATTGCTTTAAATCACTTTGGGGTGCTTGGTTTAATAACAGTACATAAATTAAACTGTTTTTTTTTTTTTCAAAATCCCTATGTCTATCTCATTTTATCATTTATGTAGCTACCTGTTTACCTATCTATATAAATGCTTATATACATTATATATATGATATGTTCACGATATCAATCTTTTTTTTTTCTATTTTTTCGAATTAATCCCAGGGGTGTTCTAACACTGAGCTCCAGCCCCAGCCATTTTTATTTTATTTTGAGACAGGGTTTTCTGAAATTGTTAAGAATGGCCTCAAACTTGTGATCCTCCAGCTTCAAGATCCCAAGTTGCTGGGATTACAGGCATGTGCCATTGCACCCAGTTCAGGATATTAATTTTTAGTAATTTAAATGGATTGGAAATTTCCTCTGCTATGTTATTTTATTTTTTACATTGTTTTTACATTCTTCTAGCCTCACACAATATTTTCATTTCAGACAAAATCATCATTCTTTCCCAAATGGTTTTTGCTTGTTTTATCTTTTAAAGTAATTTCTTTCCTACTGTAATGTGATAAAACAATTTCTAGTATTCTTTTCTAGAAATTTTGCAGGTTAAGAAAATGTTTTTGTCTTTAGTTGATACTTTATTTAGAAATCTTTATGTGTTTGATATTATGCTTTGATGAAATTTTATCTTTTTCATATAGATAATTAATTTCTCCATTGTTTGCAGATTAATACATATTTTCCTACATTTTGTAAAGCCCCTACCTTATTTCTGTTTGAGTTATATATTTTGGGCTTCTTATTTTATTTTATTGTTTGCCAAAAACGACACTGTTTCGAGTGATTTTTGAATACTGTTGATAGACTTCTTATCTCATTTATGTTTGGTAGCTATTTCTTAAATTTTAAAGCTCTTTTAATTTTAATGTTCTAGGTAGTAAAACCAGTTATACAGGGTAAAGTTCGAATGTTATCTTTGAAGCTTTCTAACTGTGAAATTTTGGGAAAATTGTTGAACTTTCCTGAACTTATTTTATTATCTGTATATCAGAGCTGATTATATTTACTTCAAAATATTTTGTAAGGACAAACAAAATATCTAATGCAGCATCAGGTTCTCAGCTGCTCGACATGTTTAGTTCCTTTTATCTGCATAACGATTTGTAGCATCCTTAGAAACAGACGTTTCTAAGACCCTGCAATGTCCTCTTGGAGTAGGATTTGCTTGTTATAGAGTAGTAATGGTCATCAAATAATGATGGTCATAAAACTATTAATGAGCAATACTGTAAAATATTATAGAAAAATATTGATTATAAAATATTATTGATTAAATTAATGTGATGAACTATCAAATTCATTTCAAATTTACATTAAAATGCATATGGTTTCTGAATTATCAAGAGCAAAATAATTCAAATTAATGCATTTGGGGTGTTGAGGGACCTCTATTTTTAAGAAGTCCATGTCAGACAACACTTGTGGAGCAATTGCCAGAAATTTCTGCCTCCTATATCTTACAAGTTAAAAATAGGCATTAAGATACATGTTCCTCATGGCGAGTTTGTTCACCTTTCTGTATTCAGAAGTGCTCTCTGTTATTTACCAAACCTAACTAAATAAACATTTTTTATAAGTCACCATAATGAATATTGCAAAAAAGACTCTTCCAGGAAAAATTGTGTAAATTGCATAAGTTAGAAAACTATGAAATTTAGGGTTATGATTAACCTGAAAATTGCACCATCCATGAGATATGAGCTATGAGCTTTCTGAAATTAATCATTTTGTTCATGTGTCAAACTCCAATTTATGATTTTAGTCAGTATATTGTAGATTTTTTTTGTGGTAAATAGACTATTTGTCCAGTTCTGATTTTGAAGGTCATATAAAGCATGGAAAATAACTGGGTCCACAATAAAGTTGTGTGCTATCTAGTTCAGTATAATTTCTAAGTAAAGTACCTATTATACCTACTATATCTACTACTTTAATTCCTGTATGGAATAAAAAGACTTTGAAACTGGGACATATATATGTAATGAAATTTTGAAATGTGAAATTAAAAAAAAAATCAGGTTCATGAACAGGGAATGAAAATCTGGTAGAAAATGTGCTTAGTTGCTTAGTAAAAGGTCCTGGGTTTGTTTCTCAGTATCTCAAAAAAAAAAAAAAAAGAAAAGAAAAAAAAATAGGGTACTAAATTATCCATTAGCAATACAATTCCTATAATAAAGCTTTATAAATATTTTATCTATATCCTGAAATGATGTTTTTCCAATTTCCACAGGTGAGTGCAACTTTTGTTCATCAAGCTTGTCATGTTTGTCAAAGCTATTTTCTTTACCCCTTTTGTTTCAGTTTCCCCTTCCACTTATTTATTAATTTACTTATTTTAGGAAAAGAAAAAAAAAAGATTAGTATTCTTACATCAGAGTGGCAAACACATTTCAAACTATTGTACAAAGTATAGATTATTTTATCGTGCCATATATGTTATTAATAAACTAATAATTAGTGGTATAAAGATCATAAGTAACAATGAAAACATTTTTAAATAAATTTCTTCTCCATTTTCAAACCTTCTTCTTTTCTTTACTTCCTTTCCTCCTACCCATTTCTGCCTTTTTTGTATGTTGTTTTCCTACAAGTTGCTTTGTGTCTTTAAATTCATTCTGTTTAGACAGAGAGGGGGATAAAAAAACAAAAAACAAAAAAAAACAAGAATGACCTAAGTCCTGATTGTAGGTACCTGTGATTTACAGTGAAAACAAATCAGACTTGGCCTTTTCTACAGATGAGCTCATGCTCATCCATTTTCCTTACTGGAAACACAAAGAAAAAGTCAGGGAAGAAATCCAAATCAGAACCTTTATCCCAATGCCAATAATTTTATTCCAACTTTCTTGTGTCTTCAAAGAATCTCTTCATCCAAATTTCTCACCCTTGCTTGCTACTTAGAAAAAAAAGAAAAAAAAAATACACAGAACTAGAAACTCAGAAAAAGAACAAAGCCAAGAAATTCAAGCCTTTGACAGATGAATACCAAAATCGTATATCTTATTATAAGTTCATCATTATTATTCTTTTCATACACACACATACACATGAGAGAGAGAGAGAGAGAGAGAGAGAGAGAGAGAGAGAGAGAGAGAGAAAGAGAGAGAAAGAGAAAAGGAGAAGGAGGAAGGGAAAGAAAGAAGGTAACAGCCATCATGCACCATACTTCATGGTGTAAAAACTGTATATAAAACTGTTTAAAAGTCCCCAAGGCTTCTTGTTCAACTTCCAATAGAATCCAAACTATTCATTATGAACTGCAGTCCACTCACCCCTCCCAAGTTGTAAATGGGCATTTCCTGTTGTTACAGAGCTGGGCCTTTCGGAGTAGCTGAGGGAGCCCAAGACCCACCTCTTCCAACCCAATCCTTCTGACCAAGTGAGAAAGATTTCAGATGTGTTGCTCAGAGTAGTAACAGGCATGAGTTTATTGAAGGAATAGGGAAAAGGGAAAGGCATCACTTTCAAGGGAGAGAGAAGGTCCTCTGAGAGAGAAGAGGGACAATATGTTTCTTCTGCACTTCAGTTTTATTGGGGATCCCAGAGAAGTTTCCAGAGAGTCCTGGCCAGGTCCATCTCTTGACTTTTGACTGACAGCAGAGTGACAGACTTTCAAATCCACACTGTCATGGCAACTCTAGGTCACCTTGGCCCATGCTGACAGTTTTATCTGGATTCTTACCCATATATTCTTACAGAATTTATCCTTATCGCCTACAGTTTCAGGACCTGGTCACAAAAGTCTCCCCCTTCTGGGTTACTTGGGTTTCTCTTATCAACATTATTTGTGGCCTGCATTTCTCCTGCAAGTAAACAGGTAGTTTTCTGAGGAATGTGACATATCCTGTCTACTGAGGCCAGGCAGAGCTGCAGGTTAATTGCTTTGTGGAAAAGAAAGTATGTGGGCATCAACACCGTGAGCCCATTTTATAGAATTATTGTCTTAACCTCGTGCTCCTACCATTCACATCAACCTGACCCCTAACGCTGTTATATTTCCACTCTTTCCCGTTTGTAGCACAAAGGCTTGTAGCACAAAGGAATGTTTGAGGTAATAGTAAATTTGATGAACAAGATCATGCTAATTTGCTAAGAGATGCTTCAATCCAGTATCTTTTTTCAGGATTCCTCCACTTAGGTTTGAGGTTTAAAAAGTGACATTCAGCATGTGGTGAAGGGCTTTGATTTACAAATAGGGGAATGTCTCTAGTGGGGGAAATAGAAAAGCAGCTAGGGTGGGAGGGTTGTGTGTTCTTCATCCTGGTGGGAATGGTATGTTAGGGTCTACTGAGACTCACGGGATGTATGATTTTCCTTTAATATGATCTACTGTCAGCCGCTCATTTGTTCCCTTATCTGTTGCTAACATCACTAATCTTCATAGTCTTTCTCTGTGTAGTTTAAGAGAATGATAGTCAGTAGACCTGAGCAAAATAAACCTTGGTTTTAGGGAAAAAGCCCTTCAAACACATGAGCAGTATTTAGAGCACTTCCTAATTCTTTCTCTCAATTACCTTTGGTTTTCATGATTCATAGTTCAGTTGTCACTTGACCATCTCAAATATCAAATATGACTGTAAACTCAGTCATATCTGACTTTAATAAGGATATCAAATTTTTCAGGTGCTCAAAGAATGTTGGTTATAATCTAAATCCCCTCATAGATCAATGTCATTGGTATGACCAGGTTTTTTAAAACACTGGTTTGCACAGGGATTGGACACTTTCCATGTGATATTGTTTTGGAACTAGGACACTAAGGAAACAGGAAATTAATTAACATCAATAGTTTAATACTGATTTAAAGTTGTATTTTATCACTATAGGATTTTTTAGTTCAATTTTTATAACATATACTATGTACAGATAACATATACTATGTATCAGTTTGACAGACATGTAGGTGGAGATATAAGTGATTAGTAAGAAGCATTTCTGGTCTCTGAGGTTCTTAAATATGAAAAGATCTTGAAGTGAGGGTTGAAAGAGATCTTTGAGATTTGTGAGTGAACACAATAGGAAACCAGGTCAAAAGAAAGAAGTTAAGAGAACTTAGAAACTGGCCAAAAATATTAACCTAAAGAAGAAAAAAGCAGGGAACAATGGCAAAAGATGGATTGGGAAAAAGCAGGGTGTATGTGGGTTGGGGCAGGTAAGAAATAAAACTCATAGAGGTCAAGACTAGTGTTTGAATACAATAGGACCAGTTTTGAATAAAATGCATGTCATTTGTCCTATCTAAAGGAGGAGAAGGTGTATAACCTGAAACAGGTCATTTGGCTAACAGGCCTCTAGAGAGAGCCTATGTCAACTTCTGAGTGCTAGGCACACAACACTAATTAAAAATACATCATTTAGTAACAAGTGGGCTTGCAAAAGCCAACACAAAAGAAACCGAGTTACACATAATTGAATATGTAGTTTTATCTACCAGGCTGCATCTTTCTAAAAAGATTGATGCAGTTATATGCAAGACATAGTGAAAATACTGAGCATAAACGGGTATTAAAAATTAATTCTTCTGGTATATACAGAGGTTAACTTTTTTCCCCTAAAAGGAAGAATGTCAGTGCATCTCAAATGCTACCCTGGTTGCTTTTCCCAGACAACTGCAGCCTTGAGTACTCCAAGGTGCTTGATTTCTAGCTCATCGATCCTAATTATGTTGCTTCCCCACTTAGGGTTAAATATACCTTAATGGATCTTAAATCTGCCCGACAAAGAGGCTGACTTAGAAACTCATCTTACCCATGACATACAATTATTAATTAATGAGGGTCACTGCATAAGAGAATTGCAGCTGATCTGTGTAATAAGGGAAATCATTGCAGACTGAATTATGCACTATAGAACAGGAAAGAGTACATTTTATTAGAATCATCAAAATTTCCTGTTTCCAAACTAATTAACTTAACTCTTTTTGTAGTTTAAACAAATTGTGTTTATGTCTTTCAGGTTGCCGCAATTTCCCTCTAGCAAATAAAATGCCTGTGTCTTTTCATTAAAAGCAATATGTTTCCTTCCTATAATAGATAAATTCTGTTCTGGATTCAAAGTCTCTCCTTTCTTCTGTTGGGTGGGGGTCAAGTAGAGTGTGCAATGTCAATTTTTAGAGCTTGAGTCAGTGTTGGCAGCCCATAGAGACAGGGAAACTAACAGAACTCTCTGTAGGCCCCAATGCTGTCTCCCAACTGAAGAAAAATGCTTTACGACAGAGTGACAATTAACTTAAATCCATTTTTTCCCTTTTGGGACATTCTTTCCACCTGAACACACTCTGCTTTATCTAATATTATCTGAGATTTTGATTTGGGAATGCTCATCTCATGAGAGTATTCTTTTGAAGTTTGAGATCTTATTAAAACAAAGTGTCTGATGACCTTAGCTTCAACTAACTGAACTATATCACAGACCAGATGTGCAGAGTCTCTTGGAGAAAAGAACTGTTTGAAAAACAAAGCAAAACAAAACAAAATCTCAATGCTTCAAGTTTAATATACTGACTTTTTTTCCATTGGGGATATGCCAATTTTAAGAATGCATTCTTAATAAAAGTATACAACATAGGCTTCTTCACCCAAAGGCTGAATTAGCCAGGTCTATGGTTTGAATCTGAGCTCATACAGGAGTTAATCACCAAAGTTATATGTTAATGGTATTAAAAGATGAAAAGTTAATCTACTATGTTTAGATATGGGGCTTTTAAGAAGTGATTATGATTAGATAAATTCATTGAAGTGAATACTGATGACTTTAAAAGCTGAGAGAAAGAGACCATACAGACACACACACACACACACACACACACACACACACAGACGTGTCCAGTTCCTGTCTGCTGCCATGTGATACCATGTGTCTTCTTGGAATTTTGTCAACAAGAAGACCAACACCAGAACTTAGCCAACACCAGTTGCAAACTCTGGAACTTCCCAAACTAAGAGTTAGATATACCTTTTCCCTTTACAACGTTTGCCTATCTCAGGTATCTCCCTCTCTCTCTCTCTCTCTCTCTCTCTCTCTCTCTCTCTCTCTCTCTATATATATATATATATATATATATATATATATGAAACTGATATATACAAATGTGATGTTTAAGATTCTCATACTTGCTTTTACTTCAGAGACAACAAGAGTGATATGTGCTTTTTCAGCCTGTCCTGGATCCTATGTTTGACAGGAATCCAGTTGATAGGGACTGGGGAAGATGCATCCTTACAGATCCAATTATCCAGATTAGATTAGCCAGAGATTGACTCTTTACTATTCTTTGCATGGCAGCTCTTTCATATGAGATGTGAATTAGAACAAAGACATTACTTGATGATTTGATGAAATAAAGTTGGGTAGTGTGAATTTCCTGCTCAAAGAAATATGTCCTTGTAATTTAGAGTAAATATTAGTTTGTTGTGAAATCTCATAGCTTTGCAGTTTTCTTTTAATAGGATAATTGTCTTTGTTGACTTCTAAATTCACTGTTGTTTTACTATTGGAAAAATCTGATTTGTGATAATTTTCACTCTTTTTATTCATTACTGCCCTGGGTTTATCCCTAAGGATAGGCTACTGCTATTATGTTTTATTTGTCCACCCTAACAATCTAAGTCTGTGCAATACTACTTAGGTAGAAATAATCCCAGAATGTGAGATTTCTCTACTGCTTAACCACAAACATTCTTAATTTGTTTGAACATTCATCTTCTGCCTCTTTGCCCTACCTTCCTTTTCAACAAGGTCATAGATGTCTGATTTCTCAGATTCAATAGAAATAGATTGATTTGGAGTTGAGAGGGAGAACTCTTCTAATTTGGGATTATAAAAGTTTCACTAAGATCCTGAGATCAGCTTTTATAAATTTATGAAAATAGTTACTGATTTACAATTGCTTCTTTGTTAAGAACACATTTATACATAGAATATTAATAAAAGCTGAGGCAGAATTATTTACATAAATAAAAAATTATTAGAAGTTTACAATATAAAACTGTAAGATCAATTTGGAAAGTTTTCTCTAATCTCTAAAAATATGTGGTTGCCAGGTTTCAGATATAAAGCTTCTTCAAAGTATCTTTCTTCTCTCCCTTTTCTCCCAAATGGCTTGATATCAAGAACCAAAGTTCACACACTTAGTTGATTCAGCATATAAATTTCAGGATTCTTTAGCTATAGCTTTCCCACAAGTTAACCTTATTGCAGTTTAGCTGATTAGGGTAAATGTCAAAATGCAAATTAATTTTTTGGTCATCCTACAGAATGGAATACTAAGTAGGTGTTAATTCTTCAGAAAATTAGATGGAGTTCTTCTTGGATGGCCTGTTTTATTGGTAAATGAAGTTAACTGTTGTTTTAACTTTCTTCTTTTCATGTGCTTCTACCATTTCTTCTCATCATAACTCTAATCTAGCCAAGGGGCTCTCACATTACTCCCTGGGTGAAAAATGCTTTTCTCTTGGCACATAGTCTTGGCTTACCCTGGGCAGGCTGAACTGTCACTCTTAATTACATCTCAACATATATCTGTTGTTAAGACCTATTTATAGGAACATATATAGTGCTAACATTAATACACACACACACATGTATATGTATAATATATAAAGGGTATAAGTATATACACATTGGGTATAATGTTTATAATGTATGTAAATAGTGCTAACTTTAAATATGTGTTTTATATATAAATCTATATTTATGCATATATATGTGTATATATATATATATATATATATATATATATATATATATATATGGCTGGAAATGTTGCTTAATTATAGATCACACAGGAGGGTTTGATTTCTATCTTCAGAACTGGAGAAACAAACAAAAACTCTCCATTTTCAGATCCTGGGTAAAGTACAAAAATTCTGAGGCAAGATTTAAGAGTACCTCCTAGTTTAATACCATTAATTTATAATTTGAAATTTGAGATGGTCCTGTTTCATAATCAGTTAATCTTCAGAATTCTTTCCTATCCACATTAGGATGTTGTTCGATATCAGGGTTCTTTTCTCCTCAAATAAATTGTATCATGTGTAAAACTTGGCTCTGTTATAAAATAACATACAGAACCTACCACAGTATTTTCAACATAGTAGGCATTTGAAAAACATTTAACTATTTTAGTGGTTATCAATGAATTGATATGGTGATGTGTTACTTTTCTTAAAAAATGTACATTTTAAAAGATTCATCTTATCTCACTATAAATGCATGACTTGTTCAATATCCCAGATATTCTTCAGGTTTCTTGAGGACATACCATTACGTATAGCTGAAATCCCAGCATTGAGAGGTGACTATTTTCATTTATAAGACATTTTTAAATAAATGACAGTTATACTTAGGGTTACTTGTACTGTTAATGTAACAGATAAAATTATACATATAATACATTTTTTTCAACAAAGACAAATCATTTGAACAACTAGTCTTAACAATTATTTAATAGCTAGAATAAAATAATTACTTAATTCCCCTTAACTTTGCTTTTATACATGCCAGGACTTTAGTCAATAAGCCCACCAATATCACTGAAATCTCTGGAGGGTGTGTGTGTGGGGGGAATCCACACTTACTACTTAATTATTCCTGTCCTGCTTGTGGTAGGTGTGAAGAAAGTACACAAGAGAGCAGGAGAAATTCATCACCTTAATGCTAAGGGGCCTTCATAAAAATGCTCGTCTTTGCTCATATTAATTAAATGTGTTGGTAAATTCAACTGGGGCAAAATTCTACAAATGATTTTCCTTAGAGTTCTTTCATTTTCTTTGTTCAAAAATCACACAAGGAGTTTATCTGCTGAGCATATATTATAGAAGAGTTTTAGATACATCATCTAATGCATGAATGAATATAATTATTGGCCAATCCATTTTAATCAGATTTTTTATTTATATAAGTAAATATTGAATGCTGAAAATATGTTGTTCATGACTACTGTTGCTTTGTTAATGTTCAGTATCTTGTACTCATATAGCATATTGACTTATCATGGTTTATCTTGTTAATGAAGGTTTTAATCATTAAAAGCATTAATTCATGCATTCATTCACTGAAAGAAAAAGTTTCTTGAGTTTTTACCGTTTGCCATGCATTTTTCCAGGTACTGGAAAACAGCAGTCACCTCAGCATACATTCTCACGAGTGATAGGATGAGCAGAAGAAAAGCAAGAAAAGCAGTATAGCAGACTTAGGGAATCAAGTAAACCATAGTGTGTTCACTGGAATCCTCCTTCTTCACATGCAATAATTCTGAAAAGCAGACATTGACAAAGAGACAAAAAGGTAAGACATTCATGGTATTTTAAAAGCACATAGTTAGCATAACTTATTTTGCCTGCAAGCTATTGAAAGAAATGATTGTGCAACATTTATGTGAAAGCAAACATAACACCACATGGCACTTTGGTTTGGAAAGGAATAAATAGGTCATATCATCATCAGTATAACTGTTTTGAATTGGAAATTGTAATACATTTAAGATCCTAGTAAATTATGAATTAAATGACATGAGTTTGGCTGTTACAGAAATGCATGCAAGCTGTTCATAGCTTCATAAATCTCTACTTTGGAATTGTGAACAGAATTACTGACTAGTATATATTGATTTCAAATCACAGCTTTTTATTTGTAAGCTGGATTTTAACATACAAGCTTAATGATAAGAAAAGATAGGAAGTAATTTCCCTGAAATAAGAAAGTTTCCACAACAATGTTTCTTTGGTGAGAATTGCTTATGACACAAAAGCTATTTTCCTAGCTATTCCTCTTACATCATCTTTGTAGCTGACACAATCTCTTCTCTATAGTAACACTTTCTTGGATCGAACACACACACACATGCACAAAATATATTCACCCCAAAATACCTAATCTGAAGTTTTACTTAAATTCCTGATTGAAAACAGCTTCACCTGCATTTGCCAACAATAGTTCTTTTGAAATCTTTCAATTTTTATCTATTGTATTAAGGCAATCCATGTCACAATTCCAGTGACATTTTTCACAGAAATAAAAAAAATAATCCTAAAACTAATATGGAACCAAAAAAAAGGCCTCAAAAAAACCCAAGAAATGTTGGGAAAGAAGAAAAAAATTCAAGTCATCATGTCTCCTGATTACATATTGCATTACAGAGCTCTAACAATCAGAAGAGTGAATAGGGGCATGAACGGACACTGAGACCAATACAACAGAATAAAGTCAATAAAGTCATGTGGGTGTATCAACTATATGTGTGTGTATATATATATATATATATATATATATATATATACACACACACACACACACACATATGTGTATATATATGGAAAAGAATAGTCTCTTCAATAAATGGTACATGAAAAACTAGAAAAAGAATAAAATTGGACCCTTATTTTACACCATATTAAAAAATCAACTCAAAATATATTAAAGAGTTAAATTAAAACTTAAAACCATGAAATTCTTAGAGAAAAACTACATAGAAAAAGATCTCAGTGACATTGGTCTTGGTAATGATTTCATGGAAATGACATGTTGGTCATAGGAAACCAAAACAAAAAACAATTGGGACTACATCAACATTTTAATAAAGTTATGCAGAACAATAGAAACTATTAACAAACAGGAAAAGCTAACCTACAGAATGGTAGAAAATGTTATTGAACTATATATCTGAGATGGAATCAAGTCAAAATATATGAGGAATATTTTAGTTAGCTTTTTTGTCTCTGTGACCAAAAGACCTGACAAGAAGAATATAGAGAAGGAAAAGTTTGCCTGGAGCTCATGTTTTCAGTATTTATCTAAATATATATATATATATATATATATATATATATATATATATATATATATATATATATATATATATATATTCCCCCCATGGTCTATAGGTCTGGGACGAAGTGAGACAGAACATTATGGTGGAAAGATGTGGTAGAGGAAAGGAGCTCAGGACATGGCAACCAGGAAGTAGAGAGAGCTCATCAGTGACAAAATACGTGTCCCCAGTAACCTGCTTCCTTCAGTCACACCTTACCTGTCTGCAACTTATGCCCAGTTAATCCATATAAGTGGCTTAACACACTAATTCGATTATATCCTCATAAACTAATTATTTTGCCTTTGAAATTTTTTTGCTTTCTTTCACACATTAGCTTTTGGAGGACACCTCATATATAAACCATAATGAGGAACTCATACAAATCAATAACACAACAAAACAAAACATGCAAAGCTCAGTTTTTTCGCTGATGTTCCCTTATGTAATAGCTTTGGGATTATTAGATAATTTAACAGGGGATGTTATTCGACCAGA
This sequence comes from Marmota flaviventris, assembly GCF_047511675.1. Classification (NCBI taxonomy): domain Eukaryota; kingdom Metazoa; phylum Chordata; class Mammalia; order Rodentia; family Sciuridae; genus Marmota; species Marmota flaviventris. The sequence continues at coordinate 42,054,792 of NC_092508.1, read as the reverse complement.
AAAAAAAAGATGGATAAGAGAAGATTAATTTAGGATAAAGGCCTAAGAATCTGTCCCAGAATATATAGAAACTCAAGAGACCTTTGACAATATGATGAAGCAGTTAAGGTCTAAAAGTCTTAAACATGTAGTGGGATCCAGGATCATGGGACCTTTGAAAGGAAGGTCACAAAATTTGTTGAGCTAACAAGAGATGATATCTATATTCACTGAAAGTATAAACATAATTCAGAAAATGCAGTGTATTTTATATAAATATTATCATAAAGCAGAGATTCAAAGCATAGATGTAAAGCTATTTACCAGATTGCAGGATACATTCAAGCTACAAAGCTTTTTATATTCTAAGGATCAGCTTGGGAGTTAGACCACAAACTATGTACATTTATATCAAGATAAAGGCAAAATGATTGAGAAAATCAAACAAATCTAACACATACTCACACTCACTCTGTCTCTCTCACACACACACAGAATTAGAGCCTGAGGACATTATCTGCCTGCCTTCAGCATAGTCTGCATTTCGTTATCACTTGCAGCTTTTCATAATAATAAAAATATCTAATAATTACTGAGTGTCTACAATGAGTGAGACATAGTTTTTTTTCTGACTAGTTTTCCAGAATTAAAAAAAAAAAAAATTTAAAACATGCTTGCTGGGTATAAATTAATAATTATATATTATGTCCAACAAAATTATATGACGTACTTATAAGTAAAGCAAAAACAAAATAAAAGAATGTACAGTCTTTTTGGAAACATAAGGCTTGTGGACTGGTCAACAGACAGAGGAAGTTTAAAAATATTCTGGAGTAAACATAAGGCTTGTGGACTGGTCAACAGACAGAGGAAGTTTAAAAATATTCTGGAGTAAACATAAGGCTTGTGGACTGGTCAACAGAGGAAGTTTAAAAATATTCTGGAGTAAACTGAAGCCTGATTTGTCATATCACACCTGCCTAGGAACACATATTTCCTTATGATCGGAATGCAACAAAATACTGAAATTGGGAAGTTAAGAACTCCCATAGACTATTCCTCGCAGTGTCTGGTACATGCTCAGGGGAATTCATGCCGAAAGTATGGGCATCAAAAATCAACCAGGCTAACAAGAGAATTGGGCTTCCAGCCCAGTTACACTAAATATCAAGAGGCAGGAGAAGGGAACAGCAGGCAGATATTATGGCTACATGCATCAACCTCCTCACTTTCCTTTGCTCTTGAAGTTTGAAAACAGTTTAGTTTTTCAAATTTTTTTTTTTTTTTTTTGCATTTGATACAGGAGTTGCCATCATAGCTCATGTAGCCTGTAAGGGGACTATATCTGTAAGGACACAAATATTAGCAGGGATTTTCTTCCAGGGATGATTTCAAACTGTCATTTAAAAGTTGAAAATGAACATGGAAAGTAACTAAGCATGTTTCCCATTTCTTTTTTTTTAAATCAGACACAGTGAAGTTTGAGAAATTCCTGTACAATAGTAAAATCTGGTCATAAGCATTTTAGGTAAGAAAATTGACTCTGATGTAATTTTTATTCAAAACATGGCTCATTTTGAAGAGATTTATTTGGACATTATTATGTATAAATATCCTTAGTCATGAATATGTGATTATTTGTATGACAAATTGTGATATGTAAAACGCAGCTACATTTCTGTCCACCTGAAAAGTGGGCATACACCAAATTATATCGCAGTTGCTGTATTAAAATATATAATAAAAAGCATAAGGCTTTAGCTTGGTCCTTGAAAATAATCATGAAATAAATGTTATACTTTTAAACATTTCATTTTTCTGTCATTTCACTATTCTGAGAGATCATGACTAATATCACTATCGTTTTTCATCATCTTTGCTTCTGTTATTTCCTATTCTTTTATTTTAGGTAAATATGGATTTATGACACTCATCCCCAAAATATGAAAATAGAAACTTCTGATATAAGACCAAGAACTCTGCACTTTTTAAAAAAAAGTATGCTATACTCCTCACTTTTAGAAGTGAAAGATGTATCATTAGTATTAGATGGTCTCTTAACTGTGATATTCACTTTTTGTCCTATTTATTTCTGTTTTTTCATTTTTGTCCTATTTATTTGCTTTTTTTTTCAATTTTCATAGAAAATTGATGTCTTCTCTTTTAAGCAAAGAGGCTACATGCTTCTTAATCCTTCAGGATCATAATCATCCTTAATTGCCCACTCTTTCCTATCTCTCTACATTAGTGGGTAATACTAATAGAATAGATTCTATTTCCATAGTACCTGTGAATACTTTTCATATTATAGCATGTGTGCTCTTTAGTCTAATATTAACTGCAAATAATAAAAAATGGCCAATATTCGTTAAAAATAAATATAACTTGTTGGCTTATGCATCTCCAACTTCCAAAGGTACATAAGATATCAAGAGTAGTTGATGGTTTGAGTACAACTTCTGCTTAATCTCTCTCTATAATTTTCCTAGAAGATCATCCTATTTTAAAGTATATATATATATATATATATATATATATATATATATATATATATACTTTAATATATATGTATATATACATATATATATTATTTTTATTGTTGTTATACTGTTTTTTCTCTTCAGTTTTGTTAGGCAAGTTTAAATCCCATATCCATCTTTGAACAAGTCACTGTAACTAGGGGAATGCTGTGCGCTGACTAGCTGAGAACTGAGTAATATATTTCTTGTAATCAACTTTGATTTGAAACGATCAATATTTGACCTATCCTACGTGAAGTTTCAATTGTTTATCTGCATTTAGGAACATGTCAGTATGTATAGCTCCTACATAAATACAAGCAATATATTGATACTCACCAGCCAAAGACCACCAGGAAGATACCAGTAATCACGTTTATCCATTTCTTTTTTTTTTTTTTTTTTTTTTTTTTTTTGGGGGCTATAATAAAGAAAATGGCTTAACATGAAGAACCATGAGATTTTTCAGTAAAATAATAATGGAGATGGACAAGGCAGAATACACCTGTAATCCAAGCTACTTGGGAAGCTGAGGCTAGAAGATTGAAAGTTCTAGGCCAGCCTAGGCAATTTAGCAAAATTTTATCTCAAAATAAAATATTTAAAGGGCTGAATATACAGCTCAGTGAAGAATGCCCCGGGGTTGATCTCCAGTGACACCAAAAAGTCTTTTTTTAAAGGATGTCATGGGACATGAGCTTGTGTTTGATAAATTTCATAATAGTTCAAGGAACTGGGTTTCATCTCTGGATTGAGTGTTGTCATAAACCAGGGGGTATTAAATGAAATATTGAAATTTTATATCTAAAATGCAAGGGAGAATGAAATGGTTCTCATCTTTCTGAAGTGAAATGCATTCTTAAAAGCTAACTAGAAACTGTATTATATTCTAAAAATGAATTAAGGGGTATCAATCACATTATACTAATTGTCTAAATTGCTTTCAAAGTATTTAAGCATTGCTGCATGGATAGTAGATGTTCAAACCATCTTTGTTAGTTCACATTGAAAAATATTCTTCAGATAAGACAGTGACTCTATGAAACTTTGATTTACCCAAGATTTAGGTTGATTATGAAAATATGTATCATTTACATGATGGTAATTTTGACAAAAAGTATTTTATGGATTTTAATATACTATTTGGTCCCAAAACAAAACTAGTACACTAGTATCATTTTTTACACTTTATGAATGAGAAATTAAGGCTACATAAAGCCTAAAAATTTAACCAGGGTCATTTAGATAGAATATGGCCATATCTATGTTTTCCTACTATGTATCTCTGTCTCTGTACAGAAATTTCCACTTATACCGTATGACTCTCTAGAAATTTGGTTTTGCAAAAGTATAGTAACAAGAAGATACATACTGTATTATTTTTCAACCAAGATTTGACTTCAGTGTAATAATGAAAACTATATGAAATTCAGAGTGTTGATGTTATGGGAAATATTAACCTACAAATCAACATTCAACTTCTCTGCCATTAATGAATCATAATAGAAATCAAATTTGTTTTATTTAAAAGGAAAAATGAACAAGTAAAACAAATGGGACATTTCTTTTTATAACCAAATTCATAAACTAATGCATTTTTAGTCTCAATATTAATCTCTGTAGATGTTTTATGTTTAGTTTAACAGGTTTTTTCATTGGATTAAACCCATTTTCTTTTAATGAAAATATCATAATTCAGTGTTACCCATACACTAATTTATTAGTTTTTCATTGATTTTAAATTAGCTTTAGTGAATAAGTTCTCATAAACATAACTACTAAACTTGAATCCAAGCTTTGCTGAACAAATGAACATAAATACACTGAAGTATTGGGAAATGGAGATGCTCCAAAGTGTAGAGATTTTAAATAGGAAAGTTCAGTTCTCAACTAAATCATAAAGTCATTACAAACTTTTTGATTTTGCGAGAGACTAAGAATGATAAGAAAGCAAAGATTACAGAACTCAGAGAATAATGATTACCAAAGAGTTTTTTTTTTTTTAAATTTTCACAAAACCACACTTTTTTTTTTTTTAATTTTTGCTATTGCTACATAATTTTCTTTTTGGATTGTGATAGAAACATATTTCTTCTGTTCCTTATGGCCAAGAAAAAATGATGGGTCACATAGAAAGTCATATTTTAAAAAAGCTTTTTGGTGCCTTCTAAATTATGAAAGATATAGCCTAAAAATACACAATTCTTACTTGTCTTACCTCTTTTAAGAAACTTCTCATTGTTCAAACTTCCTTTCCAAAGACCTAATTTGAAATACTACTACTTTCTCAGTGGTTTTGTATATTATGTCAGGGAATAATAAATGTAAATGTAACATTTAAACTATCAATAATTCATTCTGTAAAAGAAGTTCAAAGGAAACACCAGCTGAAGGTATTGATTGAGATGTGAAATTTCTAAGACATTATGTACAACTTTAACTTCTTTCTAATTCAAGGGGAATTTGTATGGACATTGTCATTAAGCAGAGTAACCAGTTAGAACCTGATTAACTATTGACACTTTCATTTTTATAATGCACATTCCAGAAGGAAATTATTCTGAACTGTATTTATTTTATTTCCATCAAGGTGAAAATAAAAGATTCCTTACACTATTCACTCAAAATAAGCAAGCTGCAGGTAAGTTTTATTTGTCTATTAAGAAAAAAATCTCATACATAAGCTTAGCTATCAAAATAATTGTATTTCATTTAATATATGTGACAAAAGAGGTAATAATATATGGTTTTAATTATAGAATTGTAAAAATAAGTTTCCTTCATGACAATAACATCTGTTCAAAAAAATAAATAAAACAATAGGGAGTAAGTGCACTTCATCCATTACTGACAAGGAAAAGGATGTTTATAGAAACATTTTAATCATTTAAATTGTTGGTGTAGTTTGATGGCAAACTGTCTTTCCAAAACATATGTTTTTCATTGTTCAAGTCATATTTTTCCTTCTCAGCAGGGAATTAACTTAAGCTGATATTAACATAATAAAAGAACAATTCACTGATATTCATTTCTCCATAAACAGATGTTGGCTTCTATAGAGGTCAATGCAGAAGGTACCTAGAGGTTAAATTGGAAGTAACTCTGCTAATGTCTATCAAATATTAAGCAATTGGTATAATTCAGAGCAATTATTTCATTAGAAAAGCTTTTATTCTTTCTTTTTTATTTATAGAAAAAATCATGCCAATTTCCTTTTTTGGACTATAATCATTTATATATCTACTTTTTAATTTATTGGATTACTTAAAATAATTGTGATAAAAATGTCATTATTAATAGTCGTTTTTTTCCCCTTGAGAATTTAGACATCACTATTTAAAAACTTCTATAATGAGAAAATTCCTTTGCTTGAAGTTCATTCCCAGTACAGAATGCAAAGCTTATTGTGAAAATGCCACACACACTTGGCATTGCCTGAAACAAAGTTTAGATCCTTTCATCATCAAAAGCATTTATGAAGAGTCTTCATGTGTATAACTCTTGGCAAGCTACTGTACAAAATGATTCAACAGAAAGGCTGCTCTCAGCTAGAAGTAGACTATCTGTGAATTAGTGTCACCTCTGAGCTATGCTGATCATCAAATAGAAGCCAATTATGAAGGCCTGGAGAGTAGCCATTAAAACAGTGTTCACAAGAAGTCATGGATTCTACTGAACTGCTAGACTGAAGTACATGCAGCAAAGATCACCATGGAGGGAAACTAGTACCTATCTCAAATTATGCAATACAATGGTTGAGTTTTAGAAAGCATGAGCAGAGTTGAATTCCCTACATGCAGCTTTCTGAAAGGATAAATGTGTTTCAAGTCAAGGCATACTAACATACTGTAATAAATACCCATGTGAAGACCTGGATTAAAAGAAGTACTCAGGAAATTCCAAATAATTATGATGGAAGAAAGAAATATCTTTTAAGAATAAATGTGTAAATGTGGTAGGTATTTGCAAGGAACAATGTTGAAAGAGATATGAAAGCACATACAAAGGTTAAAAGGAAATATTCTTTCACAGATGAGGTGGGAAATATGACGATTATAGAAAGCTAGACAGAGGATCTAGGACTTTAATTTATAGTGCTTGGAGAGATTTACAGACATTTCAGATTTAACTTGCCTAAGACTGAACTTTCAGTCTTCGCCTTGTTTTGCAGGAGGGATCTTTGCTTAGGTCAAAAGATTGGGAGTCACTCTTGAAAACAGTTTTACCTCACACAAAATAATTGATGATATGTTTTTTATTAAACTTATAAAATATTTATTCTTATTTGTCTTCATTGCTATCAACCAAGACTAGTCCAATCCAGGAACATTTCTTTGGTGCTCACTCCAATAGACTCCCAACTGATCTCCCCACTTGTTCTCTTGCCAGTCCTACCTATTCTCTATGCAGAGAAGAAAAATTAAATTTGTGCACAAACTTGTATTTATATGTATGTTTATGCACACATTTGAACATCTCAATCTTCATGTTAAAACACTTCTATGGGCCATCACAACCTTAGGATAAAATCCAACTCCTTGCCATAGCCTATAAGATCATGGAGGACCTTCCATGGCAGCCTCTCTAATCTTACCTTAATAGCGTTTCTTCTTATTCCCAATGATAAGGACACTGTTGTCTTTTCTCACTTCCTTAGAAAATCCAGGTTTGTTTCTATCTCAAGACTTATAAATTCTGTTTTCTCTCCTTGGCACCATGTTTCTTTGCCTTACTTGGTCAATTTCTTGTCATTCTCATATCATGACTTAGAATTCAATTCTTCAGTAAAGCAGTCACTGTTAACCCAGTTAGAGTTATTTCTATTCATCCTGTGATTCTACTCTGTATTTCTTATCTCAATTAGAATTTAGTCACACCTTTTTGTGTTCTTAACTGACTAATATCATTCCTTCTGCATACCTAAGTCTCAGTTCATTATCTGAAGATGTCAGGCTTTAAGGATGTAATCAGTCAATAAAATATGGCTGACTTTAGAGGTATTTTACTTTCTCAAGTGCAAAATGTGAAATTAAAAATGATAATATCCATTAAAACATGTATAAAGTCATTTCTAGAAAAAGACTATTCCAGAATCCAGAGTATCTGGATCTTAACAAGTTGTGGGTTTTATTCACATTTCCATACTTTTGGATGTATTAGTGATGCAAACAGAATTCTAACAAGAAAGATGTGTGTGTGTGTGTGTGTGTGTGTGTGTGTGTGTGTCTAGAGAGGGAGAGAGAAATGAAAAAACGAAAATATTAATTACAGAAACTGGTTCATGCAATTCTGGAACCTCAAAAGTATCACAATCAGCCACTGGCAAGCTGGAAGACCAGGAAAATTGGTTACACGTATTTGTCCAAATTCAAAAACCTTAGACCAAGAAAGCAATGGTATAACTCTCAGTTCAGATACAGAGGCCTGGGTGCTCAGTGGTGTGCTGATACAATTCCTTGTGTCCAAAGACTGAAGAACCTAAACATCCAAAAGCAGGAGAAGAAACTATTGCATCTTCAGAAAGAGTGTAGTCATCTGACTTTCATAGGCCGATTTGCTCCATTTGGATCCTATTCCAGTAGATGAGGAGATATTCCCACTCAGTCCACTGAGTCACATGCCAGTCTTATCTGAAACACCCTCATAGACATACTTTGGGAAACCCAATGTTTTTAATGAAAAAAACTGAGTTTCCCTCTAAGCCAAAGAAGTATGGCTAGTTAAGTAAACACTACGAAAAATCTATGCTTTGCTAGCTGTTAGGATATAATTTAACACAGTAAAGCATAAACCACATATCTATCAATCATGAGGAGCCCATCCTTTGTTAACTTGGCATCTATATATATATATATATATCTCCACACTTACATGCCAAATAAAAACAATAACAAGGTGATTGTTAATGACTACTGAAGAAACACACTAATCCCTTCCCCAGAATAGGTAAAGTCCTCCAAAGATATAAACTCCATTGCTCATATTACATAATTTAAATATGAGGATGGAAAGTTAACCATTTTTAAATACTGACATAAATTCCATACCTCTTATATGATAGAGACTAATGGAGGAAAGAAAACAAAGACATTGCTCGCTCTCTCTCTCTCTCTCTCTCTCTATATATATATATATATATATATATATATATATATATACATACATACATACATATATATATATATACACACAAACATTTACAAGTAAATAGGGAGAAATATTTATGGAAATTATAACCTTTAATATTATAACTGGCTATATAGTTAAAGCACCTTCCCAGTTACTTCTGCACCCAGCATGTACTCCCAGAGCCTAAAACAAGCCACTCAGCTGGCTGTGTTTCTTCACCTGGTAGAGTACCCTAAATCTTCATTCCTGAAAGCTCTGAGACATTTGTGTTTTGAAACTGAGTCATTTCAAACCAGGATTCAAGCAAAATTTTATTCGGTAATTATATCTTGTTACTGAAATGTTTTGCTTCTGCTTTCTTTCATAAACATTTTGGAAAGATTAAACTAGATGTCTTATAAACTGCCCCAAATGCTGGATTTACGTGATTGTTTCCTCATGGTGTTTATAGCCAGTTTCTCTATCTTCTGAGTATCCTATAAACTGGAAATTATATCTAAAGTATTTATTAGATTTAAGTTGAGAGTTTTCTGACCATAATGCTACATAAGGGATTCTTTTGTATTTCATATTATGTCGGATGTGTAGTCTTATAAATTCAATTTACCTATTACATGTGGCATTTGTTTTACTCCTTTGAGGTGATAGCTACTAGATAATAAAATTCTAAAACTATATATATAATTTCAAAGGAACATTTTGGACACACTTGAATATTGTATTCTCCAACATCATTTTACTGTATGATTTCTCCATCCACTGATTATATTTTTGTATTTAGTTTTATTTTTTTAATTGAAGTCTGCCAAATATTTTATTTTATACTTATTAGCTGAATGTTTTCTATAAGAGTAAGGCCATCTCTTATTGATAAAATGTAACTAAACAACTGTACCTAGAAAAAGAGAATAAATAGTTAATTTGCCACTCGATTACCATTTTTAAAGAAGGAGTTGGCATCAGAGTCACCTTCAATGCTGCATTTTATCTTATTTTCCTGATTTCTTCACAGAAGTATAGACTAATGAATATGCACATATTAAATGTATTTTAGTCCGTTATAATTATTATTATTTTTGATACTCAAATGACAATAAAAACAGAGATGGGATTTCCTTCAAGTGAGCTACTATGTCATACCAATCTTTGCATCAACTTTGTAGTACTTCTGTGCTATCTGGTACAACAAACTTTCCAGATTCAATTTGTAATTTTCCTGCACTGGACCTGGAATTAGCCATTTTTCAAAGGAAGTCTGATTCATTTTAGTCTCAAATAATATTTATAAATAAACACCAGGAGATTAACATGCACTGCTTTTAGGACTATTCTATGTCCAAATAAGATGTTAAATTATACATACAGATACATGTGTGTGTATTCATACAATATATAATTTAACATCTGAATATATATATACATATATATATATATATATATATATATATATATATATACTGCTATTTCAAAATCAAATTTAACCTTAACATTTCTCTTTACTCTTTCTTATTTATATTATTTATATGATATTCTATTAAAAATACTGGTAATATAAGTATTTTGGCTTTTTTGTAATAGAATGGCCTCAAAATTGTAAAACCTGTTTTATTAAAAATAAAACTATCCAGTGATATTTAGTATTTACCATTTGTTATTGTGTAGAATTTCAGTACTTTCATTTGGTATCACTATATACATTTACACACACATTATTTTTACTCATTTCTCATAAAAGGTAATATAAATATCTTGCTCATGTTTATATATTTATGTATATATCTATACCTTGGTTTGTCTGTCTATCTTTCTATCTATACACCCATTCAGAGAGAGCATTAAATAAAAATTTTCTTACTCTTTTGCTGGATTTAGTTGTGTAGATAAGTCAGACTTAAACTCTTATTAAATAATATCTAAAATAATTTAGATATTTTTGTTCAATGTCATGTAGGTAGTGAGACTTTTAAATGCTTTCATCATCCAATATTAATTGTTAATATTAAGTGCCATTCTAACATTAAGTTAGGACAATGAGATTCTCAATTAAAATTTCAAATAAATTTGGGAATTATTAATGAGGAAAGGAGATTTTTCTCTTAATGGGGTTCTGTTATGAGATGAATTGTAGCCTCCTTAAATTTATATGTTGAAATTCTATCCCCCAGAACCTTAGAATGAGTGCTTTTGAAAATAGCGTTTTTGAAGAGCCCATAGCAATCTGGGATTCAATGTAAACCCTGTCAAAAATCCCAATGGCTTTTTTTTTAGTACTAATGGGGAAAAAAAGCAATTCTAAAATTAATATGGAACCATGAAAGCCTCTGAACAGTCAAAGCAAACTTGAAATAGAAGTTTAAAATTACAGGCATGGCACTTACTGATTTCAATATATACCACAAAGCTACAGCACTTAAATAGTACGGTAGTGACATAAAGACAAAGACATACAGACCAGTGAAATAGAATAGGTAACCCTCCCCCAAATCCAGGCATATATGGTCATTGATCCTTTCATTAAAATGCTAATTTTACTTAAAACAGTTTACACAAATGGGAAATTTCAATAAATGGTGATGGCAAAATCGGATATCCATGTGCATAAAATTGGTAACAGATTCTTATACTATACACAAAAGTCAACTCAAACTGGATATAAGAACCACAGGTTAGACTTGAAACTAGAAAATTCATACAAGAAAATGTATGAGAAAATTTTCATGACATTGACTTTGACAATCATAAATACAACACAAAAGTACAGGGAATGAGAGCAAAAAAACAGTGATACCATATCACACTAAAAGACTTAGACACAGAAGAAACTAAAAAAAGACCACAACCAATACAGTGAAAATTTAACTGACTGAAGGTTAGAAATATTTTAAACCTTATATCTGATAGGAGTTTAATTTTAAATATATATTATGATTTTTTACAACTCACTAACAAAAAAAAAAACACGGCTCATAAAAAAATGGGGAAAAGACTTAAACAAAAATGTCTTCAGTCAGTTTTTGTGGCACAGACCTGTAATCTGGTGATGTTTGAGGCTGTGGAAGGAGGATAGGAAGTTTGAGTTTAGCCTCAGCAATTTAGAGAAACCCTGTGTTAAAACAAAAATTAAAAAGAACTGTGGATGCTCAGTGGTAGAGTGCCTCTGCGTTCAATAGTCAGTACCACCCCCAACATAAATAAAAAAATAAAATAAACAAATAAAAATAATAAATAAATGGAAGACAAAAAAAGGAAAAAAAATTCAAAGAAGTTGTATAAATAAATGGTTAAGAGATATATGAAAAGTCTGATATTACTAATCATCAGGGAAGTGAAAATCAAAACCACTTACCTATTAGGATGGTTATTAATATAAAAAACAAGAACAAAAAAAGACAACAAGTGTCAAGGTTATGGAAAAATTTGAACACTGATACATTGTGGAAATGCAAAATGGTGGATGGAACCACTAGAGAAATCAGTATGGCCATTTCTGAAAAAATTAAAAATTCTACTCCATTACATCCAGCAGAGATATTAATACTCTCACATTCATTGAAGCACTATTTATAATATCCCAAATGTGAAAACAACCTATCAATGAGTAAAGGAATTATAAATACTGTATATTTAAACAGTGGACTGACCTTCATCTTTAAAAAAGTAGGAAATTCTGTAATATGTAACAACATGAATGAACGTTGAGAATATTATGCTATGTGAAATAAATTGGTCACAGAATGGCAAACACTGTATGATTCCACTTTTATGAGATATCTTAATAGACAAACCCATAGAAGAAGATTATAGAGTTGTGATGGCCAGGGATTAAGGGGAGAGGAATATGCAAATAGCTAACCAAAAAATAAATTTCAGTTATGCAAGATAGAAGATCTAGAGATTTATTGTACAACTGTGCCAAAATGTAATAGTACTGTAGTGTGCACTTAAAAATCTCCCAAGTGTCCAGATCTCATGTTAGGTGTTCTTACCACAATGAAGTTTACATAGAAAGTTAAATAATTTAGAATAAGTTTGTGGGGGTCGGTCTTAATCTAATATTACTATGGTTTTATAGAAAGAGGAGATTAGGACACAGACACAGGAGGAAACCCATGTGAAGACATGGGGAGAGAAGAGAAACCACCATGCAAAGAAGGAAAAAGATAAATAAAAATCAACAACAACAAGCAGGGCTGGGGTTGCAGCTCAGCATAGAGTGTTCACCTAGCACGTGTCAGGTTCAGGGTTCAATCCTCAGCACCACATAAAAATAAATAAATAAGACAAAGACATTGTGTCCAACTACAACCAAAGAACAAACAAACAAACAAAATGCTGAATCACCTTGATCTCAGAGTTTAGCTTTCAAATTTCCAGAAAATATATTTCTGTTTTTTAAGTCACCCAATTTGTGGTATTTTGTTATGGCATCCCTAACACACTAATATCCATCTCTTCTTTATAAGCTGTTTTATGTTTAAAACAACTAAATTTTATTGTAATTAATTGAAATTAAAATGGTTTTAGAGAATCACCATTTGTATTAGTTTTGATATATTTTAATGCATTCTATCATTTTAAATTTAAAATTGTTTTTCTATAAAGCTTTATCATTTTATTCTTATGGCTTTACATATATACATGTACATTTGAGAAAGAATAATGTGGAGAGTGGTGATTTGAATCTCATCCCTCTGCTTCATGGTGGTTGCATAGTGCTGGGAGCTTACTGTGCAAAGGTGCAGATCAGTATGGCCCAGTTATGGTGACACCCACCTGGAGAAGGCTCTCTGCAGAGACACAAAGCTATATCACTTGGAACCTTGAACTCAGGCACCAAATCCTATCGATTCAGAATTCTGCACATAAGAAGACAACCTTAATGTCTCCCTAGTCCTGTGTCCTTCAGATTGCCTGCTTTGCTGAAACTTTCCCACAAATACCATTTTGATGAAACCTACATAAAGAATGTAATGTACTAGCCCTGGGTCATTCATCTTCCATCAGGAGGTAGTGTCCTACCTAGCCCCTGCTTTCTCTGTCTCTATGTGTGTCTGGTTGTCTTTTCTCAATCCCCCATTGCCTCTCTCCAGTATTTTGTGAATTAACAGCTGTGGCTGAGAGATGGGGTCGGGCGATAACTTTTCTACAGCATGTTGCTACAACATAGTTTAAGATTTTAATATTACATGTAATTATAATCCCTTTCCGCCTTCATGCAACTGATCCCTTAGATTCATTTCGCTCTCTTATGCCAATTTTTGTTAATGAATTGAATTATAAAAATTATACATAAGCACACACATATGCATACATGCATATTTAATTGTATACTTTTCTCTATCTTAAATTTTAATGATTTTTCTGTGTTTGCGTAAGTGTTGGTACAGGGTTTCATATATAGCTCATATAAAAAGCTTGCTAATGGTATTTTGTAAATCTCCAAAATCTTTACTAATTTTTGTGTCTTCTAGATCAATTGATCACCAAAGGGAGTAAGTAACAATCTTCCACGTTTTTGGTGAAGCAGTTTTCTTTGCTTGCTTCTGTTAGTGCTTGCTTGGATATTCTATAAAACTACATTATTCAATGCATATTATTTCATTTAAAAAATACTGCCTATCTAAAATATATTTGCGACTCCTAATTATCTCTTTTGTTCTTTGTTTAATTTAATTTTATGACTTTAATATACTACTTCACTTGTATTTTGATTAAAGTTTTATCAAGGTATCTCAATATAATATTAATCATTTTGGGCACTCATGACAGGTAAACCTTTTCTTTTTTTTCATGTACTTAAAATTTTAATATAGACATTATGGGAAATTGCATTTTAATTTATTTACACAGATTGCAAAAGACATCTTTCTTGTTTTGTTTTCTTCTCTCTGGTTAGTAATGACTGGCACTGACTGACCAGATAAACCTTTTCTAAACTACACATAACAAGATTTTTCTTCCCTTTTTTCTTAATCCTTAATGAATTTTAAATTATAGTTAGTTGATATTTATTAACTGTAATTATTAATATATTTGAATTTGTTTTGCTCTGCTTTAGTAAGATTTTTCTCACGTATTAATGTTGAAATTAATTGTGTTCCCCATTTTCTCTTCCACTGCAGTTGATTTACACAAACTATTTCTATTCTCCCTGGTCACCCTAGAACTTCTTTATGCACTCATATATATATTTACTGTTTAACATAACAAGGACCTGAGTAAAATTTATTCTTCTCTCACCTCCCCTCATTTATATGTCATTTTACCTATGTAGACATTTTAAAACTACAATGTAGAAATTTTATTGTTTATGCAGTTTTATTTAGCATTACAGAAACATCTGTTTTTTTCCTAATGAAATGCAAATGCTTAACATTTACTTTTCATTTTAAATATTTCTTCTGTTTTCATTTTTCATATATATATACCCCCAGGTTCCACATCCATGAATTTGTCTAACTATGGAGCAAAAATATGGGGAAACTATTTGCTGTCTATACTCAACACATGTACATTTTTCTTGTTATTATTTCCTAAACTGTTCACATACCATTAATATTATATTAGATACCATAAGTAATCTGGTGATGATTTAAAGTGTTCTTGTGGATGTGCATAGATTATAGGTGAATACAATTCTCTTGTTATATAAAGAACTTGGAAACAAGCAGACTTTGGTATTATATCCTAGAGATACTGAGAGATTACTATGGAAACTCTGGGAAACTATATTTATTATTTTTCTGACTGCTAATTATTATTGGAGTTTCAGATATAGTTTTTTTTCCCCTTTTCAAGTTTTCCCTTTATCTTGGCTATTTTTAAAAACATGTTTTAGGTCTTCAGTGATTTTCAGGCCTAATATGCTGTATAAAGCAGTGACTGTTTTTTTCCAGCTTCATGAATCTAAGATTTGCATCTTTTCTCAATTTTGATAAAGTTAAGTGGTTTTCTCTTTTAATATTTCTTTGCCAGAATTCTCTCTTCTTGCCTTATTGTGATCAAATTAGTGTTCTTATTCTACAATTTTGTATCTTAAATTTGCTTTGACATTTTCTATTTCTTTGTCCATCTCCACTGCATTCAGCATAGTTCTATGAAAGCTATGTTTCGTTTGCTAATTCTCACTTTAGCTGTGCCTATTTATAACCCAGTTTAGTAGAATTCCCCACCATTCCATAGTTTTACTTTCCATGATTGCAATTACCTGTGGTCAATTAGTGTTCAAATTATCCAATGAAAATTTACAGAGAGAAACAACTTATAAGTTTTAAATTGCACACCACTCTGAGTGGTATGAGGAAATTTTAAGCTTCCCCATCTGGGATTTGGATCATTCCTGTGTCCAGTGTGTCTGGGATGGATATGCTTTCCTCCCTTCAGACACCAGGCAGCCATCTCAATTATAAGATTGACTATCCAGATATCTCAGTGCTCATATTCAAGTAACCTTTATTTTTTTATTTTTATTTTTAATTTTTGAGTACCGGGAATTGTACCCAGGGTTGCTTAACCACTGAGACATGTCCACAAATTTTATTTAGAGATAGGGTTCCACTGAGTTGCAAGTGTCTCACTAAGTTGCTGAGGCTGATTTTGAACTCACCATCTTTCTACATCAGCCTACCAAGTCTCTGGTATTACGGGCCTGCCCAACAGCACCCAGCTAAGTAACCTTTATTTTACTTAATAGTAGTTCCACAGCTGAAGAGGAGTGATAATATCAACTTAGGACAACAAAGAGAAGTCATAAAGTGTTTCTTCTGAGTGAAAAGGTGAAAATTTTTGACTTGATAGTGAATAAAAAAAATTGTGTGTTGAGTTTCTTAAGATCTATGGTAAAAATGATTCTTCTACCTGTGAAGATGTTAAGAAGGAAAAAAGAAATTTTGGCTAGTTTTGCTGTCACATAATCAACTGCAGAATTTATGGTCACAGTGCAAGATGCCCCTCATTTCATCTCATCACAAAAGCATTTCATCATCTTACATAATCACAAGAAGAAGAGAGAATAGAGTTCAAAAGATGACTTTGAAACAGAGAACGACCATATTCAGGTAACTTTTAATAAAATGTATTATTATAATTTTTATTTTATTATTAGTTATTGTCAACCTCTTATGGTGCCTGAGTCATAAATTAAGCTTTATCATAGGAGATCTCCTATGATAAAGCTTAATTTATCTATCTATCTATCTACATACATACAGTGTGTGTGTGTGTGTGTGTGTGTGTGTGTGTGTGAAAAAAGCAGTGCAGATACTGTTTGACTTAAGATGGAATTATGCATGTGAAAAACCATCTAAAGTTGAAAATAAAAGTCAAATATACATTTAATATCCAAATAAATCCATTATAAACTTGAAAAATCATAAGGAAAGCCATTGTAAGTGGAAGATCATCTATATATGGTGTTTAGTACTATCCATGAATTCAGGCATTTATTGAAGTTTTTGGAACATGTTCCCTGTGGATGAGGTGAAGTTATGATAATTGTTACATGTCTCATTTTTAGAAATTCTTTTTGGTTCTGTTACAAATATGTTTGGTCAATTTTGATAATCTATCTTTTCTTCATTGTGCTATCAATACTCTATTTCATTTTTCAAATATATTGAACATATTTCTATTATAAATGGCACCAGATAAATTCAATGTCTGCTTTCTCTGTGATTTTCATTCTTCAGTTTGTAATTTCTGCTAATTCTCATTCATGACAGGTTGTGTAATTTTTTAAAATTGTAATCTCTTGTGCCTTGAAAATTTTTCTGAGGAATGATTTGAGATCTAATTTTCAAGAATGTCTTCAGGAGAGGATTATTATTTTCTCCTGGCAGAGGTTTGGAGAAATAGCTAATGCATAACCATTATAGACTTCAGAATGCATTTGAAGTTGTTAGGTGACATAAGTACTGAGAACTACAAATTCAATCTTTTGTGAGTAGGCAGATGTGAAAAGTAAGACTCAATAAAGACTTATTATCCTTGTTCATTCCACCCAGAGCCCAAACCAACAAAGACATATATCCTTTTGTGGGCTGATGGTGGCTTTACTATCTTTGTTTTATTTTATTGTTGTTAATGACTAGTCAGGAAAACAATAAAGAATCCGTTATAAAAAAATGCTGTTCAAATCTTTAAACTATAAATTTTTTGATAGCTAGCATAACTGCAGGTTTCTGTAACATAATGAATTTCCTATATGAATTTATAATCATAAGACAAAAATATCTTTAAGATCCAAAATCTTTGCAGCATGTTTATATTCAAGTTGAATATTTTCTTAGTATGATTTCACACATATTTTAAAAGAAACACTGTGAATTTGGACATATGAGGATCCTGGTTCCTATGCGAAAAAATAAATGGTCACCTATTTTTTTTAGGTTTAATAGAAAAACTGAAACAAGTGACATTTAACTTTCTACCACATAGATTATTTTACTTTTGAACTATTTCCTGGAAGATATTTTAATAAGAGTCACAGAAGTAACAAATAACTTATGCTACAGAGGTTGTTTAAAGAACATAATATTTGTCTGTAGCTCTAGCAGGCAAACTTACTTATTAGGAAAAATAAAAAACTACTCAATGAGATTTCCAATTGAATATATACAATATTTCAACCATATGTTTTAATGTATATAAAATATATTTTCCTAATTCATTCGCATATAATACAAACTCATTGCATCACTACTGGATTTTTTAAAGCTTCTTCCTTTTTTAATTTTTAGTTGTAAATGTACACAATACCTTTTTTAAAAATTTATTTATGTGGTGCTGAGAATCAAACTACTGCCACATGTATGCAAGGCAAGTGCTCTACCGCGGAGCCACAATCCCAGCCCGTTTATGGGATATTTTGTACATGAAAAAGTTAGAGAGTTAACTGCCAGTATAAATGTATACGTAATATAAACTATAGGTGGATTTCCAATGATAAGTATGTTAACTTCAAAAGAAGTGGCATAATACATTGGTAAAAGCAATATTATTTAGTGGTTCTTAATAAATATTTTTAGTTCTTCCTGAGAGAATAATCATATATAAATTGGTCCTATTTTTTAATGTTCATGATCCATATTTTAAAAGCCAATCAAAATTTTATTACTTTTTAAACTGCATTATTTATAGTTACAGTTTTCTTACTTTTTACTTATTCACTTATTTTAAAGTAAAAAAAAAGATAATTGTATATATTTATGGAATACAATATTATGATTTGAACTTTTGGGGGCAGTACTGGATATCAAACCTAGGATTTTGGATATGCAAGGAAAGCACTTTGTCACATAGCTATGTAAATTCTCAACTTGATGCTTTGATCTATGTAGTCATTATAGAAAAAAAAATCAATCAAGCTAATTACATCCATTGCCTCAACAACATAATTGTAACTTTTCTTTGATTGTTTTATACTATTTAATTTTCTTGAAGGGCAAGTATTTTTTTTTTCTTTTAACCTTGTTCTTTTCAAGACAGGAATATGGAGATTTCAATTATTTAAGATATTTTAATATAATGTTGTCTAAGTCTTTTAAACGTATCATTCCAAACCAAATTTTATCAGTAAGAAAAACAAGGTAATGGTTGGAATGAATGATTTGTAAACATAGAACTCAAAGTTGTAGACTAGACACTTTTAAAACATGATAATTGTTTTAATCTTTTATTTTATTTATTTACTTATTTTTCATTTCCCCCCCTTTTTCGTGGTCCTGGGATTGAACTCAGAGCCTCAGGCATACTAGGCAAGTGTTCTATCTTAGAGCTACATTCCTGGTCCCTCATTATTCTAATTCATTAAACCTGAGACATACTTGGTTACAATTAATATTCTGGGTGTAAATTAAAGCATAATTGAAACTGAATTATACCATGTCTGAGATCTGAAATGTTTAGTCTTTTTAACTTGAAGTTTTCTATAAATCAACTGAAACAAAAACAGAAACGAGAGAACACTTTGTGTAATCTTTCCTTTAAATTGTTTTGCCAAGGAAATCTCCTGGTATATAAAGGATTCTATCTCATCAGTTTCTTCCTGGAATATGGTTTCATGAAGTTCAAGTGAAAGCTAGAGCTTGAGTGTCACTCTTCTATTAAAGGCCCCATAGGAACAAGTCTGCTAAGGCATTGGGACCTGGATCTGTCCCTTTCCCTGCACTGTGCCAACCTTCCCTAGCTGGCAGAATTCAAGGCCAAGACCAAGCTGTCCTGGATTTAAAACAACTCTTGTTTTAATTCAGTTCAACACCTTTAAATGTCGGGCAACAAAAACATCATCCTAGTGTTGCTATGTACCCCTCTGTCCTCCCTTCTCTTAAATGCCTTCTTCTTCTTCTCCTTCTTCTTCTCCATGCTAGTGTTATGGATTGAATTGTATGTCCCCTCCACAATTCTTATGTACCAACTCCACATTTTGGTACATAATCTCTAATGTGATGATATTATTATGTAGGGTCTTTGGGATGTGATAAGTAATCTTACTTATAAAAGAGACCACAAAGAGCTTTCTTGGCCCTTCCAATGTTAGAGTACAGTAAGACCATCATCAATAAAACAGTAAGTGGGCCAGACACCAAACCTTCATATTTGGATGCTGGACTTCTCAGCCTTCACAATCTTGAGAAATAAATGTTTTTGTTATAAGCCACATCATCTGTGGCATTTTGTTACAGCAGCATAACCTGGCTGAGACAATGAGAACACAATATTAAAAATCTCTTCTTGATTCTTTCTGTATTCCAATTTTGTCTGTGCGTGCCCTTTATCTTTACACTTAAAGGAAGTGAATATATTAAGTTTTATTTGATAAAAAATATGCTTAGTAATCCTTTCGTGGTAGTTATGAAACATACTTAAAATGATATATATATTTCAGAAAACACCATTTTTCTCAATTACATGTTTCCATGAGTTTTACACAAAAAAAATAATAAAAAAAAATCTTGCCAATTTTATATGTTTCTAATTAGCATGTACATTTTCCTTTGAAATTAATTTTGTTCACAAGTAGTGTGAAACTACAAAGTCCTATTAGAATACAATATATTTAAAACACAAATTAAATCAGCTTATGCTTTCTGATAGGAGGCCTTCAGAGTCTCAGAATATCTTTCAATGTACCCGATTTGACTAATTTCAGTATATTTATTTGAAACAAGCTCATAACTGCTTCAAATTGTGAATTGATTAAAGAATTTCTCTTCATACCTACAGAGAAAAATATGACTTATTGTTATAGTTACCTCTTTTCTCCCAGATTTGATAATTTTACTGAAGAATTCCTAGTAAAACTAAAGCAAGTTTGGACTGATTGAATGTTTTAATATCAAATCTGCTTAATGTTGGAGGAAAAAATATATTTTTTCCTTCTGAACATATTGGTTGAAAGTTCAAAATAGATGTTTAAAATAGTTTGATAATGATCATTCTGATCCTGTATACATCTCATATTAGAAAATCATTAAACTCTATCTTTGGCAGTTGTGGAAAAAAATGATTGAATTCCTCAGTCAATATAGTCTTAGAGAGAAACGATTTGAACTTTTAGTCAATAGAGACGACTTCTTTCTCCCTTGAGTGTGAGAAATGAATACAAACTCAAAATCTTCAATTATGTTGGATTTAGGAAGTTCATTTATAGGAACTTGAAGTGGAGTCCCAGTACATTTTTGTTAAGAAATTCTGAATAGATTGAGGGACAATTTTGAGAGTTCAGGGAAATGTAAAATTGTAAACAAAAAGTGTTCATTTCCTGTTTCACAAGATGCAGTGGGCTATGATTTGCCAATGTTTTCCTACTAAATATAATTTAGGTAATGGTTTTTCCTTCAAGTTTTTCCTGCTTTTTCTTTTCATTTTCTCCCTGATTTCTGTTATAAATGCCCTTATAGTACACTGGTCAATCCCTAAACCAATGCCACATGTTTAATTTTACTGTCCTGTATCTTTTTTCCAATTTAGTGACAAAGGTCCATAAAAATCTTAGTAACATAAAATACAGGCATTTATTTTGTACCAAAATCAGTGGGCCTGCAGGTGTGATTCTGCTTCAGGTTGGCATGTCAAGTTGGCAGTGCTTCACACCACAGGATGTGCACTGTTTATTTTCATTCTGTGCTACCCAGCGAGGCATTGGCAACTATTATGAGAAGATCTTCTTCCTCATGTGCAGAGGAAGCTCAAAAGGTGGTACCAGGGTTCAAGCCCAGCCACACTTAACCACTAAGCCACATACCCAGTCTATTTTTTAAAAAAATATTTTACTTAGAGATAGGGTCTATTTAATCTGCTTAGGTCCTCGCTAAGTTGCTGAGGCTGGTTTTGAATTTGAGATCATCGTGCCTCAGCCTCCCAAGCAACTGGGATTACAAGCATGTGCCATCACAACCAGCACTCTCCCTATCTTCTAACATGCGGTCTTCCCAGGCAAGCAATATTTACTGAACCCACATCAGAAATATATGGGAATGTATATGCATTTCCTGGAGTAGAGGGAAAAAGGAGGATATTTTTAAACAGTTATCTGATATACTTACACATGTTTAAGAATTTTTTCATTATGATTTGTTAATTTTGGAAATGGGTCAAGATATAATTTGTATTAAGAATTACTTGTTTATAAATTAATGTCAAAATTAAAGAAACCATTTTACTTGCTATGCTCAAAGCATATGTCTATAGCCATATGTATGGCTATAATGTATATATGATATATCACTTGTATTACATATGTTCTTCTAGCTAGATATTGATATAGATATATATTATTCTACCTAGAATGGTTCACTTTATTTCTGAGAGTGAAGAAATATTACTATTACTATTCTTTTTATTAAGTTAAAATTATTCATTCTGAGGCATACATTACTTTGAAAATAGATTTCAGGGGAAAAATCTCACAAATCTGTTCACAGACAGAGAGACTTATGTTAGCTGATTTGTGATTATTAATGATGTAACTGGTATAATCAATATGAAAATGAATTCTGTATTTGTATTCCAAATGAGATCACAATGTAAGATTGCCTCCCCCTTTACTTTTAAACACTAATTCAAATTATTCCAGCTTATCATTCATCTCTCGGCTGAGAAATTCCATTCATATAATCATATAATAAATTTAAAATTATTATAAAATAATAATTTTATTATTAAAATTATAGACCTTAAATATAGGTCTTAAAATTATAGGTCTTAAAATTATAGACCTTAGAAACCTACAGAAATTGCAATCAGCCCCTTGAAAAAGTCATCACTTGACTATGGAACAATTATATATCATTCATGTGAAAACAAAAACCTGCATATACTGTTAAAAATATAATGAAACTAATATTCACTAAGTATAAATGTAGAAATATTTGACTGTATATAAACTGTTTCTTCAAATAATATTTTAACAGATTGTAATTAAAGAATCAAACAACATAGAAATTTTTATGGATGATTGCTGAATGATTTTCCACAGCATTTCAGAGAAAGTGATGATGGATAGGCTGTGTAACCAACATGTCTTAGCTGACAAGAGAAAACTGATGCTTAAGCCTAAAGAAAAAGAAAGGAAAATGTCCTAGAATGCAGAACCTCCCAAAAGCTCACTACTTAGAAAGAAATCTTGAAATGTCAGGGCTAGAGAGGGACCACAACATTAAGATTGGTTCAAAATTGTTTTGAAAGTTCAGAACTTTATTCACCGTGTTCCATGACACTCAGAAAACAAAATGAAAAACTGTAATAAAAAAGTCAACAATACCAGTAATAACATTAAACATGAATGGATAATAAATAAGATCCATGTCAGAGGACATAGATCCATGTTCGAATGTATGACCTGCATGTATGAGATCCTGGGTTCAATCCTCAGCACCTCAAAAATGAAAAACAAACAAAACTTCAAAAACAAAACAACCCTGCAAGATCCAATTACAAGTTGGGTGCAAAAGACACATTTTAGAATAAGAAAAAGAAGTGATGGAAAAAATATTTATAATGAAAATAGCAAACATAAGTAAGCTGGAGTAGCTATAATAATATCAGACAGAATGTATTTCAAAGTAAAATTGTTATTATAAAAAGATATAACTTCAATAATAATGAAAGGGTCAATCCATCAAAAAGAATATATTATAAAACTATCTGCACCTAATGACACAGCAACAAAACATAAAAGTAAAAACAATTGTGAATAAAGGGAGAGGTATACAATTCAACAGGATGAGTTGATGAGTATGTTCTAAAATTAACTGTGGAAAGGGTTGTACATCTTCGTGAATATTCTAAAAACTACGACATTAAACACATTGAACAAATATGCTTTGAAATGCTCAAAGAATTAACTCCAAAAAACTGTTATTTAGTAAAAAATCTTTACTGAGAAAGACACAATGAAATATTGTACCATGATAGATGGTCAGTATTTTTTGTTGTTTCATCATTTTTTTTATGTGTCTGAATCCTTGTTACTTTGAGCATACAGATTTAAAATTATTTAAAATTACTTCTTATGGGTAAGTGAACATTTTATACGTATAATATGATCTTTATCTTTCATGGTGTTTTTTAAAATTATGAGGTCTATATTACATTTAGACCAGCTTCCCTTTTTGTTCCACAGCAAAATAAAAAAAGCAACAATAAACATTTTTATATACACATTATTTTTTAACAATGAGTAAGCATAGCAGATTAATTCCTTAAGGAGCAATTACTACTAAAATGATATGTAGGATTTGTATTTGACAACAGCAATGTGTATGTACTACAAAGTGGCTGCTGCAATCAGACTGTTCTGCAAAGTCATCTTAAAATCTATTTTTAACTAGATTTCCTGTCAGTCAAGAGGGGAAGGAGAGAATAAACCCCAACTCAGCTTATTGGAAAATTTGTATAAATGTTGACCAGCCTCTTTTCAACTCTTGAAAACCTGATGTGGAAGGAGGTAATTCTAGGGAAGACAACTTGATGATCTCTGCCAAGGACAGGATGACACTGTAGATATGTATTTATTTATTAACTGGTTTATTTTAATATAATTATGCAAACATGAAATATATCTTGTTCTAGTTAGGGCCCCATTCTTGTGGCCATATATGATGGTGGGATTCACTGTGATGTTTTCATAAATGTACACAGAAAAATTATATCAGATTAATTCCATTGTCTTTCCTTGTCTGATCCCCCCTCTATTCCCTCCATTTTCCACTGTCTAGTTTAGTGAACATCTATTCTTCCTCTCCCCGCCACCCCTTATTGTACGTTAGCTTCCACATATCGAAGAGAATATTTTACCCTTGGCTTTCTGTGACTGGCTTATTTCACTTAGCATAATAGTCTCCAGATCCATTCATTTACTAGCATATGCCATAAACTCATTCTTCTTTATGGCTGAGTAATCTTCCATTTATGTATATATACCACATTTCCTTTATTCATTAATTTATAGAAGAGGACTTAGGTTGGTTCTATAGCTTAGCTATTGTGAATTGAGCTGCTATAACATTGATGTGGCTTCATCACTGCAATATTCTGGTTTTATGTCCTTTGGATATATACTGATGAGTGGGAAAACTGGTTCAAATGCTTGTTCCATTTCTAATTTTTTTTTTTTTTGAGGAATCTCCATACTGCTTTCCAGAGTGGTTGCACCAATGTGTAGCACCACCAGTAAAGTATGAGTGAACATTTTCTCCACATCCTCACCAATATTTATTGTTACTTCTTGATAATTGCCATTCTGACTGGAATGAGATGAACTATCAATGTAGTTTTAATTTGCCTTTCTCTAATATCCAGAGATGTTGAGCACATTTTCATATATTTATGGACCATTCAGATTTCGTCTATGAAAAAAAGTATTTCTTCAGTTTCTTTGGCCATTTATTGATTATTTTTTCATTTGTTTTTTGTATTAAATTTTTGAATTCTTGGTATATCCTGGAAGTTAATACCTCTCTGAGGAGCAAGTGACAAAGGTTTTCCCCCCATTTCATAGGTTCTCTTTTCACATTATTGATTGTTTCCTTCGCTGTGAAGAAGCATGATGTGTGATGACACCCTATTTGGCTCAAAATTTGAGGAGTATTTCTATCCTAGATCCTCCAGAATCTAAATTACATTAGGTAGGGATTCTGCCTGTTATTTTTGTTACTTTATATAAGTTACATATAAAAAATTAGGCATGAAATCACAATCAAATAATGCATATTAAGAAAACAAATTCATTTCAAACCTCACACAACAGGAGATTATTAACCTCTAAGCTTTTGAAATAGTTTGAATAACTAAAAATGCTTGTGAGATGCCATTTGAGACACAGATTCAGAACAGAAACGTCTACATGTTCACCAATGAAACTACTTCTGCACCTAATTAAATCTCAAATACTGACATGGAGATAGATTTTCACCTTTCCCACAATAAATTACATTATAATATCACTCTGTGAAGACATTGCTTAGTACCTCCATCAAATATCTGTTACTATCTTATTACTTTGTTTTGAAGCCTAATCTTCAATCTACTCCATCCAGGAACTGGAAGGTTTCAGTTAGTTACTTCTGAAATGTGACTATAAATGAAGTATAAAAAAAGTCACTTAAAAGAAAACTTTCATGAAATATAGAGTCTTAAATCTGAAATAAATATTACCTCAGAGAAAAATATAAAATATAAATAAAAAATATAAAAATAATATATTTTCATATTTTATAAAATACATAAAAATATTTATATTTTTATATTTTTTATAAAAAAATATAAAAATATAAATAATGGCAAAGAGAAAAATTTCAAAACAACTAGAGCTATCATCAATATCCCCCAGGAGATAGAAGAAGGTGTATTTGGATTATGACAACAAAAAAATAACACTCCAGTGGTCTGGGACTCAGTGGTAGAGCAGTTGCCTAGCACATGTGAGGCACCTGGCTTGATCCTCAGTACCACATACAAGTAAACAAACAAACAAATAAATAAACAAACAAATAAAATATTTTTAAAAATAACACTTCAATATAACTATTCTCTTGGAAATTTAAAACATGACAGCATAATTAAAGTGTCTTTACCAGGTTCAATGATAAACGTCAGAAAACTCTTAAAAAATAGAAGGTTATACAAGTTAGCAAAAACATGAAAAATAAAAGATTTAAAATTAGGTTCTAGAGATGATAAATTGCTTATATGAGAGAATAGATAATACTCATTAAAAAAGTAAAATATTATTAAAAATGAAAGCAACTACAACATACCGTATATAATGTAAGGGATACATTTTAAAAGGCACAGAAAGGTATATCATGAAATTTTAGATACTAAAAATAAAGATACAAAAGTCTTCTAGAAGAGAAATAAATAGAGATATACAGATGATTAAAGATACCAATGGCCCTAGTATCTCCACAGTTAAACCAGGATTTAGAAAAATAAGAAATCCATCACAAATTTTGAAATGCATCCTTTTCAACTTAGTATTCTTACTGATCATTCAGGGAAAGAGAAGATGAAATTTTTGAAAATGCATGGTTACCACCCATCTTTTAACATATCCAATGGAGCTGGATAATTATTTCTTAGTGTCTGGGGATAAATCAGTCTTGGACACTTAGAAATAATTTAAAATGACTGTGATGGCACATTGTATGTGTCACGTTGACTAGGCAGTGTTTGTCTTTGTGTGTTATGTATGTGTTATCAACATACAATGATGGCACATCAAAAAGACTAAATAAAAGCAGATATAATTTCCCCACCCTACATAACTTGTATATATTTCATAGTCAGTATTAGGTAACCAATAATTATTTAAGTAACTGTAGCAGTATATAACTTTGTGGGTAAGTTAAGGAAGGTTAATTTAAAAAAAAGTATTTTCACAGTTTGGATACTTCAGAAACAGTTGAATGGATAAAAAAGCTTGGTATATATGCACAATAGAGTTTTATTCATCTATAAAGAGGAATGAAATTATGTCATTTGCAGAAATATGGGTGGAACTAGAGAACAATCATGTTAAATGAACTAAGCTAGACTCAGAAAGTACAGGATTATATATGATTTTTTTTTCTCATTTATGGAAGCTAGAAAGAAAACAGGAAAAGGAGATCTCATGAAAAGAGAAG
The DNA here is from genome assembly GCF_047511675.1 of Marmota flaviventris. Classification (NCBI taxonomy): domain Eukaryota; kingdom Metazoa; phylum Chordata; class Mammalia; order Rodentia; family Sciuridae; genus Marmota; species Marmota flaviventris. The sequence goes on along the minus strand of NC_092508.1, from coordinate 42,027,038 downwards.
GCAGGCCAGTGGGTAGAGGAAGGATACTAGGGAGGAGAGAAGAGAAAGTAGAGGTACTGAGGAATGAAATTGACCAAATTATGTTATGTGCATGTTATGGAAATGTTATGATGATTCCCGCATTATGTATAATTATAATGCATCAATAAAAAAAAGGATGAAAAGCAAGATGGTGTTATCAGTAGTAATATGTGAAAGGAAGGGTAAGTGAGAATGGAAGACAGATGTTTCTGGTTTGCGAAAGTACATTCAAACTTAGTATTAACCAGTATGAAACACAGAGTCATTCCATACAAGTTAAAAATGTCATTGAAGAAATAATAAAAAATTCTCAAAAAATGTGCCGATAATTAATAAAAGCATGCATTCAATAAAGTAGCAAATCAAAATGACAAAATGCAAAATTTCAAACTTATTGATACATACTGAGAACAAAAAATACTATTTTAGGATTAATAACTAAATCAGAAGTAATTTCAGGTACAGAAGATAAGTTGTTACTGACTTAATAATAGAAATACTGATAAAAATGATTCCAGAATAAAACAAAAAAAATGGGAAAATCTAAGAACAGAGATAAAGACAATAAATGAGAAGGAAATTGGTCATGGTACTTAGAATATATAAAGGAACAATATTATATTTAATTACATAAAAATATGTCAAAATAAAATATTTGTAGGAACATTCACCTTATTCTCAGACTTTTCAAATTCTCAATATCAGGAGAGGATTAAGCAACAGTATCCTGAGGCAAATATATATTCTGACCTAAAAATATTTCACCCAACCAAGATTCCTATTAGATATTAAGGAAGATAGCAGAACTTCTTAAACAGGGAGGAGCTCCAGAAATCAAATATTCATGTATCCTTCTAAAAAAAGCTACATTTAAACAAAACCCAGGTATTCCAAAAGCAAATCAAAATAGAGTATTTTAAAATAAAATAAGATTGGGCAGCGGGATTTATTGTTGTCATTCAATCTAATTAAGGAGAAATGATTACTAAGCCATTATACATTGCAAATGAACACATTGGAATAAAAAAATTCTAAACAAAATGATTATAAAGTTTTAAATGTTATGATTCACAAGCAATTGAAGGGTTTCGTTCTATTCTTTATCCAACTTTTCCAAATGATAATATCATACAAAATCATGACACATTACTAAAACCATGTAATTGACAGTGGAATAATACTATTAAATACAGACCACTATAGTTTGAATGGCTGTGTCCCCTCCATCACTGATGTTGAAACTCAATCCCCAATACAACAGCATTAACGAATAGGCCCCTCAGAAGGTGACTAGAATATAAGAGCTTCATTCTTATGAATGGGATTAGATGCCCTCACCAAACACCAAACTCTCTGGATCCTTCATCTTGAACTTCCTAGTCTTCAAGAATCAAGAAAAATATTTTTGTTGTTTATGATTTACCCAGTCTGTAATACTTTGTCATAGAAACACAAACAAAGATGGCCCTTAATTCAGATTTCACCAGTTTACACTGTGCTTCTCTTCTGTGTCTGTGTATGTTTAATTCTAGAAAAGCTTTATCATGAGTTCAGAGCCAAGGGATCATCAACACCAAGATGCAGAACTGTTCTGTCATCCGAAAGACTCTCCCATGATATTCCTTAATAATCACATATCTTTTCACCAACCATAACTCCAGACAACCACAATTGTTTTCATTACTCCATTGCCATCAGTTTTAGGATGGTAATATAAGCAAAGTAACATATATGCCCTTTGAGCCTGTCTTCCCTTATATTCTGCAGTCCAGTATCTGTGAGACCCATCCAAGTTTGACATTAACGTTGTGCCAATAGTTCGTTTCTTTTGTAGTCAGGTAGTAGTACATCACAGAATTGTAGTGCTGCTGAAAGAAATTTGCGGTGTTTCTAGTTTTGTGCCCTTAGAAATAAAGTTGCTATAAACATTTGTGTGTAAGATATTGTGGAAAGTAAGTTTTCATAATTGAACCAAACTGAAAATAGTTCAAATTCTCATTGTCTGAGGAACAAACAAATTGTTTTAAACCCATACAATGAATCATGACTTCATAGGAAGAACAAATCACCTTCTGACACCCCAAACTGGGATGAATTTCAAGCAGGATATTCTGTGAGAAAAGGCTGAAATTAAAAGCTACAGTGTATGAATTTTACTTCATATGGAGAACATATTTTAAAGGAGAGATTTAGATTAGTGACAGCTCTATCATTTATTGATAAGATCCTCATATAGTTTTGAGGTATGATCCATCAACAGGAAATATTAGGTCAGGGTTCTTAATAGGAGTCTCTCTGATAAATTTGAGTGAGATATTGAAAGTTTCTTAATTGAAATAAGTTGATCACAATGTTCTCTTTTTCTAGTAGGGACAAAATACTGGCAGGATTCCGAGTCTCACTATGATAAATATTAATATAAAAGGGAGAAAGATGCAGGATCCTCTAAGAGGGCAATAGGTTAACTGAGAAGTGAGGAGCATTCTCAATTACTGGTGATGTTTCTACTGCATAAGAAAGTGAAAGGTCAAGTGTGGAGGACAGAACTGGCTCAGCAGAAACAGAGTTTTGTTTGGAGACCTCTGTATACCAATCCAAAAAATGCTGCCCATTTGATCTGATAAATTATTCTCTTTCTTTTATCAATATCTTCTAAAATGAATAATTTTGTTTAAATCAAATGTACCCATACTTTCTTCAAAGACTCAAATCATCCTTGGTGGATTTATGACACTTAGAAAGAAAGGCACAAGAATTTGGATATAAATAGAGCCTATAATTGCAGGTAATTTTTTTTCCCTGGAAGTTGAAAGGTGTTAGACTGAGACCTCTCCATGAGACCTGGACATGGTAAATGATATATTTTGGGCCCTCAACAGAGAATGGTTCTCCTCTGAGTGCCAGCACAACAATCTCTATTTCCATGACAGGTGGAAGATCAGAGAGGATGCTCTCTGTATATGAAAGGTGAGATCTCAGGACAAAATGTAGATGAAGGAGAACTTCAATCAGTCATACCGTGTCTTACAGAAGTTTGTCCAAGTACATGCCAGTGCAAACTCAGTCAATCTGTGTGACTGGCTTAAACAAGAGACTTATGCTTGCATTCTCCCCTTTGATTTTCCTTCTAGTGGCAGACATGTTTTTAGACAACACAAGATATATCAAATATGATGTTGAGAAATGGCCTGATTCCATCAAATATGCCAAACAAATGAAAATATATAACAAAACTCAACAAAACTGAGAATAAACAGCCAAGGAATTCAATGCAAAGAGTGTAGAGTTAAGACCCAGTGCTGACTTACATCAGGAGGGACTCAGCAAACCTCTAACAGGAAGACACAGGAGCCTTGGTGGGAAGAATTCCTGAGTGAAGGCTGAGGTCTACTGACCTGTATCTCCATGGGACCAAGAATAAAGCTCTGGGAGTAACTGAAGAGTACCCAAACAAACAAACAAAACAAAGGCTATTTATTCATATTTTGCTATAGAAAGGAAGTCAGCAGTCACAACTTGCTTATTAGGGCAGAGGCTCAAAGGCAGATAGGGGGATAGAAAGCTTTAGAGCTTTTCTGTAGAACAAGGGGAAAGCTATAAGACACTCCCTGATTGGAGGTTTCATGAATGCAGAAGCTGGTAGTGGGTTAATTTGAAATGGACATCTTATGCAAACATATTTGGCTTTCTCTGGCTAGCACTAAATAAAAGCAGAGGTGAAATTAGGGAGGCGGCTAGTTACTGATCAAGTCCTGACTGTTCTTGCCAATTACTACAGAATTTGTAGTTTGCCTTTCTGCACTGGTCTACGGATTATGGGTTTGAATTCTATTTTTAAATATGGTTTGGCTATTGTCCTTTATGTCTTTAAGCACTTGCCAAGGACTACAGATTGGGGAAGAATGATTAGCTACAAAGTAGCAGGAAGAAATTTTCTATATTTTGATTATAGTGGTGGTTAACACATTATATGCTTACTAAAATAATATAATACCATTCCTAAAAAGCATGAATTATATTTTATATAAATCAAAGCTCAATAAACCCAACTTAACCTTATGATTTTCTGCAAAATAATTGAACTTTTTATATGTGTATTGAACTACATAAGTTTCAATTAGTGCAAGTAAAATGGAAGAGTTAAGAGTGAATATGATATACCATGGAATCAGTGCTGCTCAAAGAGCATAGTGAATCTGAGGAAGGGCCTAGTAGATGGTGAAAAAATGGTGGAGGAGAAAACTTCAGGTAGAAAGAAGAAGATTCATCAGTGAAGTCAGTTGAGCCACTGAGCTGGAAGGATGGCCAGTGATGATTAGGTGGATGTTTAAAAATATGATGCTGTAGATGGTCCAGCTTCTCCAACAACACATTCTAGGTTTGGCTGTAGAATCATCTTTTTAAAACTAATTGACAATAATAAGTCCAAGCAACCAATCAGCCTTGGTAAAGATTGAACATGAGTATGATAGAGCAATATGATGACATGTCAGTTTCATAGGTCTGAAGGAAACATATACGTTTGCTGAATTTTTTTTTAGTCTTTGTTTTAAATATTTTCTATTCTGATATCTTTCTTAGTGCGTTGTAGTTAGTCATAATATGAGGTTCATTTTTACATATTCATAGATTCATATAACATAATTGGCTTCTTTTTAATCCCAAATACTTTCTTTCTCTCCCTTCCCCTCTCCCCCGATTCCCTTCCTCTACTCTACTGAACTCCCTTCCATTTATTTGTTATTTTTAAACTTGATACATTATAGTTATAAAAGTGGAATTTCTTGTGATCCCTTCACGCATGGGAATAGTATAATTTGATTGATTTCATTTTGTAGGTTCTCCCCTTTCCCATCACTCCTCTTTCATCCTGGATCTCCCTCCTCTGCTCAACTGTTTTTATTTGTATTTTCATGAATCCTTTTTGTTTTTCAATTGCTTATCTCTCTCTATCTTCCACATATAAAACATTCAGCTTTTGGTTTCTGAGTCTTGTTTATTTCACTTAGCCTGCTGTTCTCCAGTTCCATCCATTTACCAGCAAATGACATAATTTCACTCTTCATGGTTGAGTAAAACTCTGTTGTGTACATAGACCATATTTCATTTATCAATTCATCTATTAATGAGTACCTAGGCTGGTTTCATTGACTATTGAGAATTGTGCAACTATAAATATTGGTGTGCATGTATCACGATAGTATGCTAATTTTAGTTCTTAAGGATAAATACCAACAAGTGAGATAGCTGAGTCATTAGTGGTTCCAATATTAGTCTTTTTGAAGGTTTTAATAAGTAAGAGAAAGCATTCTCAAGGCTGGTAATGAACAGGAATGGGAAGTGTAAGAGGGCAATGGGTCAGATTGCATATAATATAGATTGCACATAATCTATATTTTTATTTTACTTTTAGAAGTTAATGAGCTTGGGCTGGGGATGTGGCTCAAGCGGTAGCACATTCACCTGGCATGCACGAGGCGCTGGGTTCGAACCTCAGCATCACATAAAAATAAAATAAAGATGTTGTGTCCCCTGAAAAAACTAATAAACAAATATTTAAAAATTCTCTCTCTCTCTGTCTTTCTGTCTCTCTCTCTTTAAAAAAAAAGTTAATGAGCTAGAACTTTGGAATTGAAGTTACTTGACTAATGTGCAGGAAACAAAATCAACTCCCTGCTCTATCCTACCATATCAAGAGTGCTTGAGAGATCAGGAGCATCCCTTAAAGAAGGTTGTGTCAAGTATGTAGTGTCCTTAGGTGACAGTTGAATTTTGACTGTGTCAACAAGTATGAGGGGCAGAGGTGGAGGGTGTGTGGAATCTATGGAGAGTACAGGCTGGCTCCTTGAGCCATAGCTGTGTCTCCCCATGTCCTGTGCTGCTGCTTCCATTGTTCCTCACCACGCTGTGCTTTCTGCTGATCTAGAATTTGTACTTATCTTTGGTCTTCTCTGGCTGTCTCTGTCTTTACCAGCTCGTCTTAATCTAATATGCTCAACTCATCTTCTTTCCTGCCACCACAGACACAGATCTGATCCTTTAGTGAGGAATAAGGACAAAAAGCAGACAGGAAGGGAGTAGTGAGGAAAGTATGAAGCAGTGTTTTCCCCACAGTTTAGGTTGCCAGTATGTTTCTCCTTTTCTTCTGAATGTCTTTCATTCTGTGCTTTCTGGAATAGGCAGTGGGACTATTGTTACATTCCTTCCTTAAGCCATTCATGAGTCTTAGTTGTGTTGTTTGTTATGTAACATGTGCCAAAATCTACAAGTAAGACACTAGAAAATGTTTAAACATGTTGTTTAAACATTTATTACTATTCTAAAATGCAGATCAATGTTAATGTGTGAGTTGTACATTTTTTTTCTAATAAAATAACAAATTTAACTGGAAGAAATGTTTTTCTGTTTCTAAATATATTTTAGAGATTTAACTTCTGTCAAATAATTGAACTTCTGCAATATTATTTGTATCCTCTTTCCTTTCCAACAAATTCCAGAGTCTTAATTTAAAAATAAAGTTTGAATAGGTAAAATAAAATAAGGATTTAAAAATATGTACAAAAGTTATATATCTGGTAGCTTAGATGACTAGGGATATTCTAGCAATTTGAGGTGTACTCGTTGTATGTGTGTGACCTTTACAGTGTTACAGTAATACTTCCAACATTGCAGTAGCTTATTAGTACACTAATAAGCACAGAAGCAGAAATCCTCTGATATGGATGAATGTGTATATTTTTAATATTCAGGGTATTAGGGGAGCTTTTATACTAGGCTCTGGAAACACAGCTTTCTGTATCTTAAATTAATTATACTTCTAAGAAAGTAATCATAGTTTTTAAGAAATAAAGCTTCCTTTAACTCAACCCAGTTAGTCAGAGAGCCTGGTAAACAAATCAGTATTGCAGTTTTAGACACTTTATCACTTTCTGTGGGTCTGGCCCCGAATTTATTTTCACCACAAGTATTGTTATAATGCAACAATATTACGTAGTTTTAATAATATTGTTACACAAAAAGAAAGAAGAAAGCAAAAAATAAAATAAAGAAAAGAAGAAAGGAGGAATAAAGGAAGGAAGGAAGGAAGACAGACAATGTTGTATAAATAAGATATATTGCCCCTTACTATCATTTCCATTCTTAATCTTTTCTGTAATTGACTTCATGGGATAACATGAAAATGAGTGATGACTAGTCAATGAAAAATATTTTAATCTACATTTAAAAGCATATGTGAAAATATAATTGATTATTGCAGGTTGATATTGCTGAAACAAAACTAAAATATTCGTCTATTGATTATTTTTTTCTTAAGAATCAAAATAAGAATAGAAGCATGAACATGAACATAAAATTAGCCTCACATGTAATCTTGAAAGAAATGTATTTGGTGCTGTCATATTTTTCATCCTGAGCCACATCTCAAATATGATGAAAAACCTTATTGAAGTGTACTTTACTGTTTACACAAAATTTAAAAACATCCAGATTATAAAAACAACAAGGTTCTAGTCAGATTTCCTTGTTGGGACCAAAAGATCTGTAAGAACAGCTTATAGAGGAGAAGTTTATGTTTTCAGATGTTCAGCTAATGGTTAGCAGATTTCATAGCTTGAGGCCTTTGTTGAAGATACCATCATGGCAAAAGGACATGGCCGAGGAAAGCAGCCTAGGGCGTGACAACTAGGAAACAGAGAGAGAGAGCTCTATTCACCAGGGTAAAAAAGTAAACTCCAAGGTCATGCCCCCAGTGATCTATGTTCTTCAGCCACACCCTATTTGTCTAGGGATACCAACAAATTAATCCCTACCAGTGGATTAATCCACTTATTAGGGTAAAAGTCTCATAATCAAATCATTTTTTCCTCTGAATATTCCTGCATTGTCTCACACATGAGCTTTTGAAGGACACTTCATATCTAAACTTTAATGAACCATTTAAGATTATTCTCTTGCTCCATTTTAGTAGATGATTCTGATAGTTAAGTGGAGAAAATGTACTTGGGGTTATGGTGCTTTTGTTTTTGTTTTTGTTCTTGCCAATTATCATACTTAAAATTTTGAGGTAGTACTTTTTATTTAGAAGAAAATAGAATAATTTATTTGAAATATTTCTTCTTGTATTATTTAAATTCATATTTACTATCAACAGTAACTATGTTGATTCATTCCATTGATATTGTTAAAACAACTCTTTTTTGCAACAATAAAAACTCTTAACTTTCAAAGATATAGTTCCTCAAACAAAACACCCAACTTTTTATGCTTTTATTAGTGCATTATAGTTGTACATAATATTTGGGTTCATTTTGACATAATCATAAATGCATAAAATGTAATTTACTCCATTTCAGTCCCTGGTTACCCCCTTTCCCTTCTCTCCTCCATTCTCCTATTCCCTTTCTTCTTCCATTCACTCCTTTATTTATTGATTTTTGATTGATGCTATATATATATATATAAAGGTGGAATTTCTTGTGGTATGTTTATGCATGCACACAATGCAATTTTGTCTTTCTCCATTTTCTTTCCTTTCCAATTCCTCTTCTTTCCCTTTCAATCTCCTTCTTCTCAGTCTCCACTGATTTTTCCTCTATGGTATATGATCTTCCCCATTACTTTGCTCCATTTTTTACATATAAGAGAAAATATTTGACCCTTGAAGTTTGGTTAATTTCAGTTAGCATGATGTACTCCAGTTCCATCTATATTCCATCAAATGCCATAGTTTATTTCTTCTTTATGGTTAAGTAAACTCCATTTTCTTAATTAATTCACCTCATGATGGGCACCTGGGGTGATTCCATAGCTTGGATATCATTGAGATATGCTGGTATAAACATTGATGTAACTGAATGGCAATACTATGCTGATTTTTGTTCATTTGAATAAATGTGGAGGAGTGGGACATCTTGGTTTTTGGTGGTTCCATTCCTCGTTTGTTGAGGAATCTCCATACTGCTTTCCAGATTGGTGTAACTAATTTGTATCCTCTCATAATAAGATATTTAATAAAATATTTAAGTTCTAAAAAAAATCTAGTATTGCTATTATTCAAGTGCCTGAAAACTACAATTAAAGCCTAGAAGCTAATAAATTGTCTAGTTTGGGAAGCAAATTTTAAAATGTAGAATGATTTTAGAATCTATGCTTATACAATAAAAAGTGTCATGCTCATAAAAATCATGGAATGCATATATAATAAAATGGCATGTCATTATGTTAAAAATAAAATCTGTGAAACATATAGTGATTTCATTTTGAGATATAATCCCTTAATAAGCAGTCTAGTTAATTGGTTTCTAACAGCAACATCCTGTTAGTATATCACAGATGCTAAGTGTCAGCTCCTCAAAATATTGATACCTCTTTAATTGAACAAGCTTAACTATGTACAATTTCTAAATTAAATCTGGGTTTTCTCTGCTTGGACTTTTCTTCTTACACAGAAAAGCTATTATTTCTGCAAAATTCTAATAGAATGTGCTTTGTATAATCTTGTTCAAGTTACAGAATGAGGGGCTCACAAAATTAGGTGGCATATAATGTTCAAAAATTCCATAAAATAATTGGATACCAAAATATTATTTGAGGTTGGTAATTATTCTATCCATGGCCATCTCTCAATCTCTCTCTCCCTCTTTCTTCGCTGCCTCATTTCCCCACTCCACTAGTTCCAGGATTATTAATCTTCCACCAAAGAGAATTTGCTTTCAGAGGTGCTTTTCACCCTCTGGTTTTAATCCAGGACCCTCACTCTTTACCTGCCCTCTTTGTACCTTTTGCTCATCTCCATTGTAAGTTCACTCCATTATATTTTTAGTACTCAGTAAATTATGTACAAAGAGAATGATTCTTCTACCTTTCTACTTTAATTCTCAAAAACCTATCAAGAGGAAGGAATGCATTTTCCTTTAAATCTCACATACTCTCTCACATACTCCTCTGAGACATGCTGGACTTAGCCTCCTCTTCATGCCTCCACCTCCTCACTTCCCTGCTCAGTCCTTGCTGTGTTGAAAATGCTAAATGCTCTGGTGACATTCTCTTTTCATCTAGAATTCGTCTATTCCTCATGTGCTCCCCAACCATACCGCACTATGAATCAGCCTCCTTATATCAGAGAAAAGATTGGGCATTTGGTTTTTTGAAATTGGCAAACTTCACTTATCATTATCTTCTCTAATTCCATCCATTTACCTTCAAATGCCATGGTTTTATTCTCTTTTATTGCTAAGTAATATTCCATTGTGAATACATGCCACATTTGTTTTTTATCCATTCATCTATTAAAGGGCATCTAGGTTGGTTCCACAGTTTAGCTATTGTGAATTGTGCTGCTATAAACATTGATATGGCTGTGTCCCTGTAGTATGCTGTTTTTAAAGTCCTTTGGGTATAGAGCAAGGAGAGGGATAGCTGGGTCAAATGGTGGTTTTATTTCCAGTTTTCCAAGAAATCTCCATACTGCTTTCCAGGGATGGATTCATGCTAATAGGTTTCTTCTCAGCAAAAGAAACAATCTGTGAGGTGAATAGAGAGTCTACATCTTGGCAGCAAATCTTTACCCTTCACATATCAGATAGAACACTAATCTCTAGGGTATATAAAGAACTCAAAATGCAAGCACCAGAAAACAAATAACCCAATCAATAAATGGGCCCAGGACCTGAAGAGACACTTCTCAGAAGATGATATACAATCAATGAACAATTATATGAAATATGTTCATCATCGCTAGCAATTAGAAAAATGCAAATCAGAATTACTCTTAAGATTTCATCTCACTCCAGTCAGAATGGCAGCTATCGTGAATACAAACAATAGTAAGTGTTGGCAAGGATGTGGGGAAAAAGGTACACTCAACTTCTCATTCCTAATGCCAAAATTTTTTTGAAAGGTATGTCCACTGTAACTATCATGTTGATGTCAGATCTAACTGACATACCTAAAAGATATTTTAATTACTATACTCTAAAGAAGAGGTAGGCCCAGAAGTTTATTTGGTCAGTTTCACTTTCGAGTACCTCCCCTTCATCTTCTTTCCTTTCTTCCTTCTCCCTTCACTTAGTCTCATGGTCAAATTATGTTCTGTGCATGTAAAAATCTGCCACAATGGAACCCACTATTTTGTATAATTCATATGAACCAATACAAATTTTTTTTTTAAATAAAAAAAAGTGTTGGTCAAAACCAGAAATTCTGGGCAGTGCCCCCTGCCAATGAGCTGCCACATCTGGCCTCCCTGAATGTTTACTGTTTTCTCAGTATGTCTCATACCTCTGTGCCTATCTTATGTTACTTCATCTGAAATATTTTTCTTATGATTCTTCCCTTGTCAAATTCAAATGTCACTTTTATTCTTTATCCTGCTTTGTTGTCATTGATATTAAATTTGGCTACCCTGAAATAAAGGGAGGGTTTCAAGGTTAGTGACAATACTGTTGTGTAACACTGAGGATCCAAAATCAGTTCCTAGAAATTAATAATCCTTCAATTAATAATTACTAAAGTAACTGAATTTGAACTAATTTTGATTAGATATATAAAAAGATTTTAAGAACAGAGAGATCATAGATCAGAACTTTTGCTTTTATTTATGTATTTTGGGGACCCCTAATATCTCAAGAAAGAGGATTAAATATAATTTAATCCTAGACATAAAATAAATTATAAAATATTCCTAATAAATCACGAGTTAATTCGTTTTCAGGCTTATATTGTACTGATTTCTAATCTTTTTTGAATTTTTTTTAGTTGTAGATGGACAAATACCTTTATTTTGTTTGTTTATTTTTATGTGGTGTCCAGGATCAAACCCAGGGCCCCACACGTGCTAGGCAAGTGCTCTACCGCTGAGCCACAGCGTCAGCCCCTAATTTCTAATCTTAATTCCATTGTAGATTCCAGATACATAACCTGGACAAAATTCACTAGAGAGTGAAAATATTTATTATAGTTTTTCTCTCAGTGGGGATAAGAGAGTACAATTTCTGCAGTCTGTTGTTCTCTTATTAATTGACCATTGTGAATAAGTGGAAACTATTTTTTTCTTTCTGTTTCAAAATCCATGCCTTCATTTGAAAACCAAAGGATCCCAGTACTTTCTGAGAATTTCAACTCATATTTAGTAGATGGTTATCTATTCTGCATCTGTCTTTGTCAAGGAAGTTCACATGTAGATATTAAAAGACAACTGTGAGAAACTGGGAATTAATGTCACAAACTAGACATGGAAGTCTGGCCATTTTTTAGACATTCTTTAGAAAATTTTATGGCCAGAATAACGTACTCATAGTAATATTCTTCCAATGTTATGTTTTTCATCAGGTTGAAGGTTGCTAACAATGTATACAGGAAGCACAGTCATTTAATCCTATTTAGGAATTATATGCTACCAGCATTTATAATTATAAAATATTTTATGTCATAAAAAGGAAGAATAAAAAAGTATCCATATATCAATTTATTGACACACTATACTTTTATGTTGCTTTTTTCCTGTTTCTCATATAATATTGATGATTTTTCTTTAAGCCCTTCAATTCTTGTTTTGTCTTTGTAATTGCCATTACACATGTAAGACAACTATCCAGATGTAAAAGGGCCTACGTCATGGGGAAAATGAAAACTAATTGACAACAGCAAGCACTGAGAATCTAACCTATTATCATTTGCATAATACCATGACCATTCATTTGCAATAGTAGATATTTTCTTACATGATTCAAAACATTCTTAGGAAATAAGAATTTCTCTAAAATCTGAGGAACAGGTATGTAGCTATTTGACATCACAGTTGGAACTAGTACTTATATTTTTACTATTCTAGTTTGTTCTCTTCAGCAGAACTGAGCACTAACAACAAAAGTAGTAATACATATTGTACAAGAAAACTTCCATAATATTTTGCTTGGAAAATTTCCAAGGATTTCTATAATAATTCAGCAACCTATATGTTGTAGCAGTAAAATTTTCAAAAACAAGTTGAACTGATTATATTTATTACAAAATTTAGCTTTCTAGAAAAATTCAAATTATCTCATGGAAATGTAATTTTTCCATTTACAAGTAAATTTATTTTACATTTTACATTCCTATATTTTTATCTTAATTAAATTTCTTTCTTCCAGTTGTACTAAAGAAAGAAAAAATAAAACTTTTGGTCTGTTTGCAAATGTCAGTTGACAAATCACTAAGTATCAATCTTCTAAATATGGCCTTAAATGGATCATGATTCTTGAAACTGAATTTTGCTTGTTATATCTAAATGTCAGAGAAAAAAAGAGTTTTACCATCTCATTTGTCCAATGTCCTTTTCGAGTGATTATTTAACCTTTGAATGTACTACATTGTAATACCAAGGAAAACTTAATAATATCTAGAATGAAAAATGCATTTGCTATGGAAAGCCCCCAAATTAAAAGCCAGTTGTAGATTAAATGTTCAGCTGTAGATATCATGACTGGAAATGTTACTATATTAATCTTTTAGAAACAATGTTATAAATAATACTTCACCCTAACTTTCCAAAATTCATATTTAATCCCTATGAAAAATGGGAAAATACTATATAAGACTTGCAGGCATTTAATAGAAAGTGCATTGTAAATGTTAATTGACTCCAATTCTCTGCCCAAGGGAAAGCAGAATTTGCCATAGGAAAATGGAGAGGTAGATGTGTACTTTCTGGAATTCCTGAATATGAATGTTTTCAAGAGCTTCAGAGGTTTAGGTCAACTGTCTCTAATTACCAAATATGTACATTTTCTATTTTCTTCTTAAATGAGGTTTCACTTTTTTTGTGTGTGAAATGACTAAGGGCAACTTGATACAATGAAGTAAGATACAAGAAAGAAATGAAGGAAATAAATAAAGGAAAAAAAATAACATCAATTAAAAGAACAAAGGTATAAAGAGACCAGAGAGAAGGAAGTTGCTAGGTTTATTTACAGGAAATGGCAAGAATTAGAAGAGAAGGAAAGGTAAAAGCCATTAAAGAATATTTTCAGACACATTGCTATTGGTGGAATTACCAAGTTTAATGCATAAAACTCTAGAATCTTTGGTTATATGATACTTGTGTATTATCCTTACAAATAATGTCTCTCTAACTGGCTCTGTCCTGAGAGGAAAATACATCACATCAATTATGTTTGTGATTTCTTTAGTGCATTGTACAAAGGATGAAGGCACACATACTTCCTTTTGGGAAAAAAATAGTGCAAGTGGTTCTTACTCTTTGATTCAAAATGGAAACACATTAACTGTACAATTGATTATTTTGTCCTCACTAAAAAGGTTGCCTATTGTATGCAGCACATTGTTGATGGTCACTGGATAAGAGTATTAAAATAGTTATTGCAGGAATATTTAGGTAAAATATAAATATGAGTCATTACTTCTACTAAGTAGCAAAAATTCCACTCTGCAGTGGCACTTTTAGTTTCTCCCATCGAGCGGTCCAGTCTACTTTTATATCTCTGAAATTTGGCCAAGACTGTGAACAGCCTGTTCTCTTGGAACCCTGCTCAGCAACGTGTCAGCATCAAGCCTGGGTCCATTCATCTGAGCTATGAAAGAAAAACAGAATCTGTAGTTTTATCCAGGCCAAACTTAAAAACATAAGAAAGACCAGGTAATAAATATCAGCAAACTTTTTTTTCCTCGTTCATACTTGAAAGCATATGTATAAGAAAGTTCATTTGAGACCAGCTGAGCTTGTACCAGAAAAGAATTGCACATTTGACCCACAGCATCCTGAGGTAACAGATGGTTGATATTTTTAAGCCACTTAGTTTTTGGAGTGACTTCTAATGTGGCAAAAGCTAATTGACAAAATATTAGGGTAGGTGGTTAGGAACTACTTTATTCCTTTCCTCTGTGAAAGTTTTGCTTAAGTGACTATTACATTAAATGAAGGCTTATGTAGACAGGTATTATATTTGCAGAGTGAATGTGATTCTTTAATTTTTACAAGAAATCAGAAGCACATATTTCATATATCTTTATTTTGCCTTATATTTGCTTGAGCCCCCATGAAATAGAGTATGATAGAAGCCCCCCCCCCTTCTCATATTATAATGGGGAATAGGAGCTAGAAGGAGAAAGTCAAGAGAAAGGACAGGCTACAGATGACAACCCCTCTTATTACTATGTTACTGTATGATTTCTATTTTACTTCACTATACCAAGACATGGCTAATTAGTTTACAGATAAAAAGTGAAAACCCATTCAAAAAGAAAAAGCAAAGGGTACAGGTTTAATAATTAAAAGCGAGTGACCCAAACCTCTAAAGTTCTTAAAAAAAAATCCATGTTCAGTCAAAGAGCTACAAAAATGCAAGAGAACCAAAACAAGTTAAACACAATTAATATTAAGCCTGCACTCTGATACACACAACACCTTTCCCTAATGTCTTAGCATAATCTTTCACAAGCCAGGATATGATATGATACAAAATTGTAAACACAAAGTCTCCAAATAATATCACAGAGTATAAAAATACCAGATGAGTCACACCTCGAAGTTTTATAAGTCAAAGAATGTTTGGGGTTTAGTAGTAATTTTATAGCACTGGAGAATACTCAATGTTTTTATAAAATAAATTAAGGCAGCTTCCGTACAATGCTTAAGTATACAATGTCCTCTCCTTTATTCTGGGATTTATGGCAGCAGCTCTGTGACCTTATTTTATGAGTTGGCTCATATCAAAGACGTCAAAGAAAACTTGTGTCAGAAAGTCAGAAGGTTTTATTGTTGACTTCACACACCCTCCAGAGGGCAATTATTGTTTCCATATTTTCAAATATGTTCATTCATTGGTTAATTATGAATAAGTTACTAAACAAATTACACTATTTCTGTGGAATAGAATAGAATGTCCTTTAATGTTATATACTTTACTTTGAATAATATTTAATGAAATGAAAAGAGATTTAATGTTGTAAGATAAGTTGGGAGATGAACTGTATGTAGAATATTTCACAATGGGTTTAGTGTCTGCATATGGAAATTTACACACATATAGAGTATCCTTGTAAATGGAACATGTGCACCCTCAAAACAAAATGTTAATAGGTAATTTTTCCATGTGAGGATTTTGAGTGATTAAAAATACTCTATCTCAATTCTATCTTCCATAAATTTTTAAACTACCTGAAATGAAAGCTGATTCTGAAGATTGTAGAGTTGGATAACATGTTTTATTCTCCTTCCTTAAATTGCTTTCTCTTCATTATAATCTCTGTCATCCTTTTGTTCCTGCTTTTTCTCTTCACTTCGATCATTATTTATTTACTTCCATGTCTCTAACTTCTATTTATCCCTCAAGATTCATCTTAGTAACCTTTTCCAGTTTATCTTCCCTATTCAACTCGTTCTTCTATATGGAGAGTAACCAAGCATCTATGTTAACTGTTTAAATTATATATCATAGTATACTGAAATGTTTACTTAAGTTTCTTTCCCCTCCAATAGACTGCAAACATCTCAAAGGAAGGAATGAGGGAGTCACATTTACATCATCAAGCTTAGCATGGTGTCACGGTCATAAAACCTACTGAAAAATAATTATCATTGATCCATTTATTTATTCATTCATTCAAACATTTATCCACTCAATCAATTTTAATTGAGTCTTATAATATTACACCAATACAAGAGTCAGGTAATTATGATGTAAATTAAATTGGGTGATATTTACACCCGATTACTCTTACTGGGACACAGAGGTTTGACCTAAAAATAGAAGGAATTTGAAAATAAATTGGAATGAGTGGTTTTATTGGGAATGATATTTCTAAAAAAAATCATGAAAATGTAACAAGATTTCTGATTCATAAAAATAATATTGTTGAATGTTATGTTAAACCATCTGACATATTTAGCATTCTTACATAGGTTGTGTTCTGACCTGTTTTAAAGATGTAAAGCTGTGCTTGATGTTGCATTGAAAGGCTTTGTAATGAGCAAAAGATGACATGGGTAAGAATTTTGTGGGGGATATATCTCTTACCTTAGAAGAGTCTCAAGAGTTTTAAACATAATAGAAATAAATTCATATAGACATACATCTATGCAAAATGTTTGACTGCTTTAGGAAAGACATATTTTTAATTATGCCATCCTCTTTTGTAGAGTATGTCATGATCATTCAAGAACAAATGACATTTTTAATTGAACAGAACCTTTATACCCAAGAATAAGCCCTCAGTTTAAATAGCAATAATAATAGGTGATGAGGACCAATAACTTACACAGCTTGACAATTTTTCTCATGCTTTTCATTCCAATTCCACTGAACGTAATTTGTATGTGGGAGGGGTACAGAGTAAGAAAACAAAATTATGAGGAAATATCAGAGTAGCGTGACAATCACATCCTCTCATTTAATGTAAATGGTGTTTGCAATTGTGCAATCATGAAGAAACTACCAGCCTTGTCAGTTCCTCTGCTTTTTCTCTGCTCCTTGCAATCTATATTCCAGCTGGACTGGCATTTGTTTGATTCTTGAAGTGAAGTGTGCTCTTTGCGATCTCAATGTCTTTGCATATATAGTTTAAGCATGTATAACTTGAAAATCTGAAAATTGATATTCTCTAAAATATTAAATTTTTATATAACAACATGATACCACAAACACCATAACATGAAACTTTGTTTCATACACAAAATTATTATACTGTGTGTATAAGACATATATATATGTACACAAACACACACACATATATATATGTAAATATATATATATATATATATATATATATATATATATATATATATACACACGCACACATTTATATATATGACACATAAATGAATTTTGTGCTTCAACTTGGGTCTTGCCTCTAGGATATTTAACTATGTATATAAGAGTATTCTAAAATATGAAAAAAATCCCAACTTCAAAACACTTCTCATCCTAAGCATTTTGCATAAGTGCTCTTCAACCTACACACTTTCCTGTATTTGAAATGCTTATCATATCTGAATTTTCACCAAGTTAATTTGTTTTCATCTATGAGTTCTCAACTAGAATATCATTTCATGAAGAAAGATTTCTTCTGGGTTATGTGTGAACACTCTGTCATATACTTTTATAGCATCTTATGCTTCCTTTTTATTTATTGATCTTTGCATTTAATTATTGTACAATTAGTTATTTAAAACTCTCCTCACCAAAATATATGCTCTACAAAGGTAATGACCTTATCTGTCTTATATATTACTTATATTCCCCAAATCTGAGCTTGATGTCTTATACATAAACAACTATAATTATTTTCTAATTGTTGAGGAAATAATTTGATTTTTAATGTTTTTTATTAGTGTTACAGTTATACATGATATCTGGGCTCACTTTAACATATTCATAAGTGTATTGAACACAATTGCTCCACCTTAGCCCCTAGTACTTCCTTTCCCCCTCTCTGTTTCCCAGCCCCTATTTCCACTTCCTCTATTCTACAGGTCTTCCAATTATTTATAGTTTTATTTTTTATTTAGTGCTTTATAGATATACATAAAAGTGAACTTACCTGTAGAATATTTATATATGCAGATAGCATTCGGTCAATTTCATTCCACTGTTTCTCCTGTTTCCTGCCCTATTTCCCTCCCTCTCTATTCCCTTCTTCTATTCCACCTATCTTTCTTCTATTTCTTCTATTATCATGGGATCACCAACTTTTTTTCTGCTAAGTAAAAAAATGTCCAGACTCAGAAAGTCAAGTATCAAATGTATTCTGTCACATACTGAAGTTAGACCAGAATAATAAATTGATTTTTAAATAAATAGCATATATAGCTTTACAATGTTGAGGTATGTTCCTAATATCCCTAATTTTTTTTAGTGTTTTGAACATGAATGGATTCTGAATTTGAGCAAATGCTTTTTATGCATCTTTTGAGATAATTATGTGGTTCTTGTCTTTAAGTCTACTGATGTTATGAATTACGTTTATTGATTTCTGTATATTGAATCTTCATTGCATCCCTGGAATGAACCCCACTTGATCACAGTGCACTATCATGCTAAACCCAAGGCCACTATCATTTTAAATGAAGAAAATAACGCATTCCCTCTAATAACTGGAACAAGACAGGATGTCTTCTTTTATCATTTCTATTTAAAATAGTTCTTGAAACCCAAGCCAGAACAATCAGACAAAAGAAACAAAAAAGGAATATGAATAGGAAAAGAAGAGTTCAAAATTTCCCTATTTGTCCACAACATTATTCTATATTTAGAATAATGAAAACACTCCACCAAATAGCTTCTCAAACTTATAAACAAATCTAGCAAATAGTAGGATATAAAATTAACACCCATAAGTCAATTATGTTCCTATACAACAATGATGAATCAGCTGAGAAAGAAATCAGGAGAACTATCCCATTCACAATAGCCTCAAAAAAAAAAAAAAATAGGAATCAATCTAACAAAAGAGGTAAAAGTCCAGAACACTAAAAACAGAAATTGAAAAAGACCTTAGAAAATGGAAAGATCTACCTTGCTCTTGGATAGGCAGAATTAATATTGTGAAAATGGTCATACTACTAAAAACACTATACAGATTTAATGCAATTCCCACTAAAATTCCAATGACGTTCTTCATAGAAATATAAATAGCAGTTGTGAAATTCATTTGGAAAAATAGAAGGGCCAAAATAGCCAAAGCAATCCTTAGAGAGAAAAGTAAATCAGGAGGCATCACAATACCAGATCTTAAATTATACAACAGAGCTACAGTAACAAAAATGGCCTGTTATTGGCTAAAAAAATAGAATTGAAGACCGATGAAACAGAATAGAAGACATAGAGACATATCCACATAAATACAATTATTGCATACTAGACAGTGGCACCAAAAACATACACTGGAGAAAAGATAGCCTCTTTAACAAATGGTACTGGGAAATCTGTAGTAGATTGAAATTGAACCCCTATGTTTCATCCTGCACAAAACTCAACTCAAAATGGATCAAGTACTTTGGCATTAGACCTGAAACCCTGCACCTACTAGAAGAAAAAGTAGGCCCAACTATGTATCATATTGGCTCAGAAATTGACTTTCTCAATAAGACTCCTAAAGCACAAGAAGCAAAATCAGTAATCAATAAATGGGATGGCATAAACTAAAAATTTCTTCACAGCAAAGGAAATAATCAAGCACATTAACAGAGAGCCTACAGAATGGGAGAAAATCTTTACCACCTGTAATGCAGAGCTTTAATCCACAGGATATACAAATAACTCAAAGAAATTAACACTAAATAACACTAAATAATAATCAAATAACCCAATCAATAAATGGACAAAAGAAGTAAACAGCATTTCACAAAAGAAGCAATATTAATGGTCAGAAAATATACGAAAAAATGTCCAACATATCTAGCAATTAGATAAATGCAAATTAATACTACATTGAGATTCCATCTCACTCCAGTCAGAATGGCAATTATCAAGAATAGAAGTAACAATAAATGTTGGTGAGGATGTGGGAATAAATGGTCACTTATATATTGCTGGTGGGACTGCAAATTGGTGCAAGCACTCTGGAAAGCATTATCAAAATTCAGTAGAAAACCCAGAATGTAGCCACCATTTGATCCAGTTATTCCACTCCTTGATTTCTACCCAAAGGAATTAAAATCAGCATACTACAGTGATTCAGCCACATAAATGTATATAACAGCTCAACTCACAATAACTAAGCTATGGAAACAACCTAGGTACCCTTCAACAGATGAATGGATAAAGAAAATATGGTATGGATACACAATGGAATATTATTACTCAGCCATAAAGAAGAATGAAATTATGGCATTTACCAGTAAATGGATGCAACAGGAGAATGTCATGATAGGTGAAATAAGCCAATCCCAAAAAAACCAAAGACTAAATATTCTTTCTGATATGTGGAGGTTAATTCATAACAAGGAATGGTATGTAGGGGAAATACAGAAGTTCATTGGATTAGACATAGGGAAATGAAGAGAAGGGAGGGAAGATGGGAATATGAAAGACAATAGAGTTAATTGGACATAACTTTTCTATGCTTACTTATGAATACACATACAATGTAACCCAACATCATGCTCAACCACAAAAAAAAATTAAAATTGTTAAGGGGTTGCACTCAATGTATGGATAAAAATACACCTTACTGTCATGTATATCTGAAAACAATAAATGAAAATAAATAAATTGCAAATGTGCCTTCATCTCTTCTGATGAATCTTAAATTTAGCCTTTTCATGATATCCCATATTATTTGAAAATTCTGTTTATGGTCTCTTAACATCTTTCTCCATGGTCAACTTTATTTTCAATATTATATATTTGGTTTTCATAAACTGAAACTCTATCTTCCAAGTGGTCTAAACTGTTCATAATGTTTTCCATTGAATTTTTAATTTGCTTTATTGATTTCTTCATTTTGAGGATTTACAATTTGTTCTTTGTCAGAATCTCTATGTCATTATTTATGTGCTCTTTCTCTTCTTATATTTTTTTCTCTGATTTCACTCCTTACATTTTTTTAACCTCCTATGTTAGTTTAGTTATGAACTTTCTAAATTCCTTCTCTGACATTTCTTCCACTATGGTATCAATATGGATTCTGTTCTGAGGTATTTTTGTTCAGTTCCCTTGTTGTTTATATTGTTTGTGAGTCTACCCATCTATCAATATAATCTGAGGAAGCCTAGAGAAAATTACAGCACATGAATGTTCCATGTTTTTCTCAATGTATCATACGTTTGGTGTGCACAGTTTCTTCCTTTTGCATCTCATAGCCCCCCAAATGGCAGACATTCGATAAGTACTCATTGTAGCAGTAGATCTCTAAAACTAATCAAGATTTTGTACTCTTTGCTCATCATCTTCCCTTGCCTCAGAGTTTACTCTTCTACAGAGCCTCTAGCAACTATCTTTGTTCTCTCTGGTTCTATGAAATCAACTTTGTAGATTCTACATGTAAGTGATATTATATAATATTTGTCTTTCTGTGCCTGTCTTACTTTACTTAGCATAATCTTAGCATAATTTCCCCATCCCTTCTGTGTTAAGAATGATTGAATTTCCTTCTTTTCAAAGACTGAATAACTTCCATTGTGTATACGTACCATATTTTCTTTATCCACTCACTCATTGTTGGATGCTTAAGTTGCTTTCATGTTTTGGATGTTAAGAGATGTATCATTCAAAATTGCTCATAGAATATATTTATACTAATAATGTTCAGACCACAAAAATGCCAAATTGGTGAGGTTGAAGGATATGGTAATTATATTGATTGAATTTTACCATGATGTATAAATAGATCAAAACATCACATTTTACTCTGTATATAAAATTATTAATTGTCACATAAATAAAATGCTCCATGAAGTTGCCAGTAAATAAGTGCAGGTACTATATAAAGAATATCTACTTCTTTAAATAAGAGATGAAAGTTTTCTTTCTGTTTTTATGCAAGTGCACTCTGATTTTAGAATATATCACGAAGAATATCTTTGGAGAAACAAAAGCATTACATTTAGTCTTATAGAAAACCAGGAATTGCATCAACCATTTATATTTTCTATGAGATCAAGGAAATTTTGAAATAACTAAAGGAGAGTACATGTGTATTAGCTAGCTACAGCAGCACTAAAATCAATTGCAGCTTAAGTTTATGTTTAATAAGACATCAGCAACCCAATAAAAAATGAATTGGTTAGTCTTAGCAACTAGAATTTCTGTTTCAGTGTCTTACTCTTTAACATCTGTTATGGTTTGGATCTGGACTGTTTCTCAAAAGCTCATGCTGAAAGCATGGTTCCTAATATAGCAACGTTCAGAGGTGGGGTTTTTAGGCAACAATTGGATCCTGAAGATTCGGACTTCATCAATGGTTATTCTATTTGTAGCTGGATGGACCTCTGGGAAGTGGGGTCTTGTTGGAGAAAATAGGTCAGTGGGAGCTTGTACTGGAAGAATTCATCTTCTCCATGGCACCACCATCCCTCCCTCCCTCTCTCTGCTCCCTGGCTGCCACAATCTGAGCAAAATTCCTCTGCCTTGATGTTATGCCTCACCTCAGGCTCAGAGCAGTGGAGTTGGCCAACTATGGTCTAAAACTTCTGAAACCATGAGCAAAATAGTACTTTCCTCCTTTAAGATATTATTGTCAGTTCTTTATATACCCTAGAGATTAGTGCTCTATCTAATATGTGAGGGATAAAAATTTGCTCCTAAGATGTAGGCTCTCTATTCACCTCACAGATTGTTTTGTTTGCTGGGAAGAAACTTTTTAGTTTGAATCCATCCCATTTATTGATTTTGATTTTAATTCTTGTGCCAAAGGAATCTTATTAAGGAAGTTGGGGCCTAATTCCACATGATGGAGATTAGGGCCTACTTTTTCTTCTATTAGACACAGGGTCTATGGTTTTATTTCTAAGTCCTTGATCCATTTTGAGTTGAGTTTTGTGCATGGTGAGAGATGGGGGTTTAATCTCATTTTGTTGCATATGGATTTCCAGCTTTCCCCCCACCATTTGTTGAAGAGGCTATCTTTTCTCCAATGCATGTTTTTTGCACCTTTGTCTAATAAAAGATAATTGCAACTTTGTGGATTAGTTTCTGTGTCCTCTATTCTGTACCATTGGTCTACAATCTGTTTTGGTGTCAATACCAAGTTGTTTTTGATACTATTGCTCTGTAGTATAGTTTAAGTACTGGTATAGTGATGCCATCTGCTTCACTCTTCATGCTAAAATTTGCTTTAGCTATTCTGGGTCTCTTATTTTTCCAGATGAATTTCATGTCTGTTTTTTCCTATTTTTATGAAAATGTCATTGGGATTTTGATCTGAATTGCATTAAATCTGTATAATGCTTTTGGTAGTATGGTCACTTTGACAGTATTAATTCTGCTTATCCAAGAACAAGGTAGATCTTTTCATCTTCTATTGTCTTCTTTGATTTCTTTCTTTAGAGTTCTGTAGTTTTCATTATATAGATCTTTCACTAAAAACAAATAACCCAATCAACAAATGGGCCAAAGACTTGAACAGACACTTCTCAGAAGATGGTATTCAATCAACAAATATATGAGAAAATGTTCATCATTGCTAGGAATTAGAGAAATGGAAATCAAAATTACTCTAAGATTTCTTTTCACTCCAGTCAGAATGGCAGCTATTATGAAGACTAACAACAATAAGTGTTGGCGAGGATGTGGAGAAAATGGTACACTCATACACTACTGGTGGCACTGTAAATGGGTGCAGTCTATATGGAAAGCAGTATGGAGATTCTTTGGAAAATTGTGAATGGAATCACCATTCGACCCAGCTATCTCTTTCCTTAGTCTATACCCAAAGGACTTAAAAACAGCAACTACAGGGACACAGCCACATCAATGTTTATAGCAGCACAATTTACAATAGCTAAACTGTGGAACTAATCTAGATGCTTTTAAGTAGGTGAACGGATTAAAAAATGTGATATATTACTCAGCAATAAAATAGAATAAAATCATGGCATTTGCATGTAAATGGAGGGAGTTAGAGAAGATAATGCTAAGTGAAGATAGCCAATTCCAAATAACCATGCCGAATATTTTCTCTGATATAAGGAGGTTGATTCATAGTGGGGTAGGGAATGGGAGCATAGGAGAAATAGACGAACTCTAGATAGGGCAGAGGGGTGGGAGTGGAGGGGAGGTTGCAGGGGGTTAGAAATGATGATGGAATGTGATGGACATCTTTATCCAAAGTACATGTATGAAGACACAAATTTGTGTGAATATACTTTGTATAAACCAGAGATATAAAAATATGTGCTCTGTATGGGTAATATGAATTGTAATACATCACATTGTCATATATAAATTAAAAAATAGCTAAAAAGATATTATATTTTATTCACAGTGAGAAAAATTGGACTAAAACACCATCATTAAGCTGTTGCTATGATGTTGAATATATTTCTCCCAGTTTTTCATCATGTATCTAAATATCACATTGTACACCATAAATATGTAAAATTTTATGTTATGTATCAATTAAAAATTAATTTGAGGGCTGGAGTTGTGGCTCCAGAGGTAGAGCACTCGCTTAGCATGAGTGAGGCACTGGGTTCGATCCTCAGAACTATATAAAGTAAAATAAATACATTATGTCTACCTAAGACTAAAAAATAAATATTAAAAAATAAAAAAAATATAAAAATAAATTTGATTTAAATTAAAAGTACAAACCCAAATTGATCAAATTGTACATTATGAATAAATAAGTAGAGATGTTGATAATTTTCATCTACCAGAATATTGCAAACTAAATAAATATTTTCTAGCAGTCAATATAATGAATGTTTTGGGCACCCAATTCTGTTAATTTACCTATCCTCAGGAGTATCATGGTCCCCTTCCTTGTAGTAATAAATGGGATTTAAAAGTTTTGTGTGTGTGTGTTGAGGATCAAACCCAAGAGCTCCTTCCTGCTTTATATTATATTTCAGAATGTTACTGAGCTACATTCCCAACCCATAAGCAGGATATAATTTATAAAAGATATATATTGTGTATTTTTAATATTCATCCAGAAGCTTCATCTTTGTGATTATTTCAGCACAAACGTGGAGTTTTGCGTTATTAAAAAGTCAAACTAAGAATTCAAGCAAATAATAATTTTGATTTGAAAAGTGGCATGAGGTTTATTAGCAGAATAGTAGGACATTATTGGATTGAGTTTTAAGATTTTTTTATGTTTAATGGGATGCAAATTAATGAGAGGCATGTTAATTTGCTCAGTGATTAGGATTTTTAATTTCATTTTATAGAGCTGTGAATATGCCAAGTAACCTTTGCTATCCTGCACTCATTTTCATATTATTTTTCTTTGAATAATGTCCTTCCCTGAATATCATCATTGAAATCCAAACATTGTTAAAACTGAAGAGAGACCCTTATTCTGTAATAACTGAGTCAAAATTAATAGGCAAAGAGATCTGTGTGGGAAAATATTTTATTGGATTTTTTTTTCATTTTAAGAATTAAAACAATCTTAAAATTTGCTGCATGTATTAGTATTTAACATATATCTCCAAATACCCTTATTAATTTACAGAAAAGGAGTATCTCAAAATTGAATACACTTTTTGAGAAAGGGAAATTAGGATCCAACATTCTATAGCTGATTAAGCTGAAACTCAGAATTTAACTGTTTTTCCCAAGCTGGCAGAGATAGAAATAGACACCACATTTTTTTTGGTTTGTGTATTCCTGACCAAACTGTCTGACATAGTGCCTAAATTAGCATATAATGAATATTGCATTTATCTTTTAATTTAAATATTTTTTAATTTTTTAAACAACTGAAGACAATTCATAAATACTCAGGGAAATATTTTGGAATATAGTCTTATCTTTTATCAGTATACACATATTTAGTATTCACATCTGTCTTGAAGACATGGCCACATTAGTACACATTAGACCATTTATTGGTTGCTTTGCTCATTTATTTATTTATTTTCAATTCCCAGAACAATTGAAAGTAGTTTACCCCCAAAGTCACAAATGCATTATATATTATTAAAATAAGAAAAAAAGAACAAGAGTCAGGTAATAAATAAAAAACTGGCTAAGACTAACAACTGATATGAATATAAATCAAAGCTTTGGTCCTCCTGGAAGTTAGGGCACATACAGACTATAATAGGCTGTCATTTTCATTATTTATTCATGAAGTCTACCAGGAATATGCAATGTGATGCTTTCTAATACAAAGAATAGGGGGCTTAATTTGACAAATCTTTATATAAGGGACATTAGATAATGTATTAAAAAGTAATTTCAATGATATTTTTGGAAAATATTAGGGACCTCATTTACATAGCAACTTTAAAGGTATTCCCTTAATAAACAGCAAAAGCATAATGTTCTATATTATGCTTTGGGAAGACAGTTTAGGTAAAAGAGACCGATACAACATCTAATCCATGTAGCTTTCTGATTTTTTTAAATTTAAATTTAAGAGGTCAAAAATAGATGTTGGAAACATAATGAATGGATTATTAGCATATTTTCTTTGTTAATTATGTAGTTATGTGTTTGGATAACAATGACTTAAACTGTTTGAAATGAAGCTATCATTCTTTGGTCCCAATATAAAATTAAAATTATGTATGACTTATGCAAATATTTAAATATTATAAATGTAGATAGCAAGTTTAGTCCTTTGTTTCAGAACTCCAAAGGTCTGGCATAAATTTGTTTTTGTATCTGTGTCAGAGGGGTAAGCTACAGGAATTTATATAGGCAGGACCAAGTCTTTTTCAAGTAACATCACTTAATTTGCTCAGATTCTTGGATAAATTCTTTGTTGAAATGCTCACTCAATTTCTTCATAAATTTTTAAAGATATGAGCTTGAGATTTTTGAAAATCAGAATTGTATAAGTCTTGAGAAAAGTTCAATGTTCTCTAGATGCCTACAGCTCACTTGAAGTTTATGTTTGTTCATTTCTCTTCAGTGTGCCCCCAAATAATGGAAGATTCCTTTATCCAATTCATTATGAATCTCTGTGGTGTTATTAATTTTTAAGTAAAAAAAAATAGTTTTTATCTTACTTCAATACACAAAGTTAGATTTCTCTGTTGGGAATCCCATTTGTAGCATCTGGTTGTTACATAGCGGTATAGTGGTGGTGTGATCAGGAAGTTTCATCAGAAGCATTTTTGTATTGTTGTTTTACTGATTGACTCAAAGGCGGATGCCAGATCAATAGTATGAATGCCATAGATTGTTCCTGGTTTCTTAATATATGAAACAAGAATGTAGTAATGATTATTAGCACCTAACACAATGGGCCCATATCCCTCAAGGATTTAGACAAGAATGTAAAATGTAGCTGTTACTGAAAGAAAAAAATAATAATCCCAAATTTTGAGAAATCATATAGAATTAAAGCCCACATTCAAAGTAATAATTTTAACAATTGGGTAAATAAGATTGTTAGTACAGATTTTAGCACTGAGACTCACTAGTTTTAGTTCAGTCCCTAAGATACGACCTTCCAACATCAAACAGATCTCTTTGTGTATAAAATGTAGGAGCAAACAATTGGGTAAAATTGTTCAGTCATTGATAGAACATTGCACCTCTGTAATGTCTTTACTAATTTATAACATAGACAACTTTGTCCTTAAATATTCATAAAGGTAATTAATGACAAACACAGTTCTTCACACTGAGATATACTTGAAATTATCTGATACTTGTGATATTCCATTTTTCTTTGTTGTTATCACTGTTCTTTGTTGTTGTCACAGCTGCTTAATTTTGTTTTCTTGTTTTTTTTTTTCTCTCCTCTAACATGCTCAGGTGGCCATAACCTAGTAATTTCAATGAGAGGAGAAGGAGGAGGTTTCAGATTGTCTTTCATTTATATTTCATTCATTTATTCTAGTTACTCTGCTGTCATGGGTCCTGTGAAAATTACTCAGTCTTACCTTCCCTGGAAGATGATGAAATAAAAATAAAAATGGAAGTAAATAAAAACACCCTCCTCAAGAAAAATATGAACTGCTATGAGAGACAAAAGCTGGCATACATTCTAAACATTTTATACTACATAAGTCTTCTCTTTCAGAATCTCTAAGTGGCATCAGACTATAATACCATATAGTTTGATAAGAGATAGGGATGTGAAAGGATGTGAAGATATTTAGCATTATTATGTCCTATATTCTGCTGGGTCCATTTCTTTGTTTCATCTACATATATCTAACCACATATAACCTGGCAACCTCTGTGAGGGTAGACACTGATAGAAGAAAAGGTGAATAAAATATAGACTCTGTCCTATTAGAATAGATTTCTGTACTCTGGTGTAAGAAGAAAAAACATTAAAAATGATTTTTTAATTTCCCATTAAATACAGTAATGCATTCTCACTGGATAATGAAATTTAAGGCCCGCTATAAGTGTCAGTTATATTTCTATTAAGAGGCATAGCTTAAGTGTCATTAGGACACATCTATAAGAGGACCTGTAATTCTGTCAGAATATGGGGGAAGTGGCAGTGACTGTACAAAAGAGATCTCTGCTTTGATGAAACATCAACATTAGTACATACCATCCAATATACTACTCTATATTTTGTGTAAGTGTCTTCATCTTAGTGTTGACTTGGCATAGTCAAACCTCTGAATAATAACTTAAATGGTACTCCAATCACAACTGAATTTCATAGATTACAAAGAACACAGGGTAGTTATTTTAGAAAATTTTAATTTGTTAACTTTTAAATATAGAAGTGTTCTAAAATATTAATTTTCCAGGGGGAAGATTAGGATTATCAACTTGTCCCATTTTCCGTTTTAAGTGCAATTCTGACCAGTTTCATTAGAACAGGTATTATCAAATATTTATTGATATTTCCAAGTTATTGCTATATTCTCTCTACAAATGCTCATTTTTATAAAAAAAATGGATTCTAATATGTAGCACCAGAAAGTCACCAAATATTTATAAAAGATATATGTATCATCTCCTAACTGGTTTCCCTCTCTTCTCTCTATAAACATGTGTGTGCATAAACCATAAGTTAAGTTTGAAAACTCCAACATTTCTATCTTAACTGAAGCAAAATATATTCTTATAGCAAGAAAAGTAGAGTAATTTTCAGACAGTATGCTATGTATATTGAGACCAAGAGCCATGATTCTAACATCCATCTGGCCGGATTCGTTCATTCTTCTATCTCCTCTGGCTCTTTAGGCATTTGAAGTATGGTCACTGTCTCAGCAGTCATAGAGGATTACCCAAGACTTTTGGATAATCCATATCTTCACACCTAAATTTACTCTTATTTCTGTGTTCCTTTACTTTTAGGCAAAATATTTGTCCCCTTAATTTTTTTTTCTTGTTGTTTTTGTTTTGTTTTGGGTATTGGGATTTAACACAAGGGTAATCGACCACTGAGCCCCATCCCCAGGCCTATTTTTTTAAATTTTGTTTAAAGACAGGGTCTCACAGAGTTGCTTAGCACCTCACTTTTGCTGATGCTGGCTTTGAACTGGAGATCATCCTGCCTCAGCCTCCATAGCTGCTGGGATTACAGGTGCGTGCCAACAAGCCTGGATATCCCCTTATTTCTTGAAATTTTATTTATATTCTTATCCTTTATTTGAACTTACATTTTTATTTTGAAGACAAGATTTGATTAATTAAAGTAGATTCTTTACAAAGCCTATGGTTTCACATGTAATTTTAACAGTATCAGTAACGTATGCTTCTAAGCATCTCCTTATACTGACAAGAGTCATATTTCAAATATATTATTGGTATATTATTTTTGTTTTCCTTATGATAGATGGTCAATCTTTTTGTGAAGGTATTGTGATTTAGTTAGTTTGCCAAAGGGTTTTGATGACAGATTATTTAAGTTGGATGCCGTTTTAAAAGTCAGTGCAAAAACAAAATTTGCTAAATAAAGGTTTTTGCTCTCCTTTGCCTTCAGGATTTTGCAGCACAGCATATAATATGCTGACATATCATCTGATAAAATTGCTGTTTGCAATGATACAAATTAATAGAAGAAATTTATCGTTCTTATCAAGTGCCCTCCTGGGAAATAGGACTTATCTCAAAATTAAAGCAATTAAATTCATGCCACTGAACCACACAACCTTAGTCTTGTGAGGTTATTTAAAATTGCTTCTGGTCATATTAAATACATTTTTAATGAGTAGCATACAGGGATGGAAGTACTTAAGGATATAAATACCCCATGGTAAATACCATTTTGAATGCTTGTTAAAGTACACACCACATCAAAAGTAATTCTATTATTCACTTCTAATAAGAAATTTACACTTCCATTATGGTCTGAGGCTTTCTGGATTAGGGGTTTATGGTAATCTGAGAAACAAAAAATAGAGGAGCTCACTGTGTATCATGCATTATTACTGATACACATTTCCTTTTTCATATAATTTTGTGTGGATGCAGTTCAATTTATGCATAAATGCACAGGCCATTTTTACATAATTAGTAATATATATGTATATGTAAGTCCTTTAAGAAGAAAATAATTTATAACTTAATCAGTGACCTTAGAGAATATGTGATTGTTCCAATTATCTTGTCAGTACTATGAACTAAAAAAAAAATATTAAGACAATTTTAGATTAGGTGATAGATGTGGTTTAAAACATCCTGAACATGGCTGTACTGGATTGTGTTTTTCCCCTTTATATTAGAATCTTAGTTCACTAAAGTTAATTCACTAAATGTAATTCACTGAGTGAAATTACTTTATAGAATTTTTATTTAAATATTTCATAGCAATATCTTGAAAAAATTTAAATCATGTGGCAAATATGGAAATAAAATGCTGAATACATATTTGTATTGTAACAATATCAATTATTTTGGTTAAAGTTTCTGTTATATAATCTCAGAATTAGTCTTACTTAATTGAATCAGAAAAATATTTTAAAGGAAGTCATTATTTTAGCTTAAAGTATAAGCAGACGATCTTTTAGTGAATAGTTTTGAGTTATATAAAAATCTTTCCTATTTCAAAACTTTAATATGACAATAGAATTTCAATGATAACAAAATTATTAGATCATAGTCCATGATAAAAAAAAAAATAGAAAGCAGTGCTGTGATTTAGTGATCCTTTTGGTATAATCTGAATCAAATATTTATTACGTTTTCAGGGACAAATTTTCAAAAATCTTTGCATATGAAATACTTTTGATATATATTAAGATTTCCTTATTTTTTGTCGTCTCAAATAATTTTTTCAACTTGTTCTCAATTTAGAGATACTCTAGAAAGAGTTCCACTGAATTGCCAAGGAAAGGTGCCCCTAAATGAATGGCAGCAAATAAGAGAATCCAGAAAAAGAAAGTTAGGGATCGAGATTTTAATAGATAATTATGACTAATCATGATTTAGAACTTTGTGAAATGGGTGAAGTCAACTCTCCATTTCTGGAATCTGGGATTGACTATGGGATTTTGTCTGAATAATAAGATATTTACAAATGTGAAATAAGCAGAACTTGGGAACTGCTTTCTCATAGGTGTACACTCTGACCTTGTAGCATTGGAATATAACTGTCATAGGTGCTACACTAGCCTATCAGATACATATTGCCTGGATACCCAAGCCAACTGCCAGCTTATTAAAGAAGTTTCATGCAGCCTCCAGCTGCATGAGTAAATCAAGGCCCAGGACACCTGTGCCAGCTCCATGGCTTCTCTCCCTGCCCTGGACCTTTCCATTCACTCAGTACAGTTTATGCACAGTGCTGAGCAAGGACAGGGATTGGGCCATGACTAAAACACAGGCCTTGGTTCTTAATGTCTGCTCAGGCAAGAACTGCCACATTCCACATTCCTGGCTGCCCCAGACACCATCTTTACCAAATTTCTGATAGATTTTTTTGTGCTAGAACACGTAGCTTGACCCTAAACCACACACTGGCCATCAAGGTTGAAGCAGCAAAGAGTGGCCCTGTTGAGCCAGGACTAATTTCCAACACACAGTACCAAGTAAATGCTTATTGTTGCAAGCCACAAGTTTTTGGATTGTTTGATATGCAGCAAAAATTACATGATACAAATGGAGATACTTGGAGTCTTTTTCCTCCTTTAGTCTATTTTGAATTAAATTTAGTAAGAATCAGAGGACAAGTGAATTCATCTTAAAGTCACTCTGTATTCTTTACTTCTCTATAGGAATTCCTTCACTCACTACAGTGCCTGGACAAGTTTGAATATTTCTTAGCAATGTTACTTAAAGAATCCTAGTAACTCTATGTGAAATAAAATCTTTTCCAATTGATTAAAAAACTAACACATATAAAAATTTAAAAGTTGCTTTTCAGTTCCAAAGCACAGAGGCTAGAAAAAGTTATCAGTGAAAAATCTGTAATACTACTAATCTAAGAAATAGGCAAAATGTAATACAAAGTCAAAATTATCAGACTTAGCACTGAAATAACAATCATCTTCTTTGGAATAACAAATAGGCAGTAAATGGAAATACTTGATAAGTATAACTGCTGCCAAGAGACCTAAGTAACCACAGTGGTCACTATATTGGAGAGGTATTTTTAAAGGTATTAAAAAAAACCCAAACCAACGAAAGGAAAAAAAAATGTTCTGGGTTTGTGTGATGTAAGAAATGTTTCTACTAGGTTTTGATGTTGATTTCAAATATAGATTCAGGAATAGAGCAATTGTAGGGAGTAATGAAAAGATTCTCAAACATGATTAGGGAACTTTGGTACTAATTTTTGAAGGATTAAAAGATATAAATGTGCAGAGCTGGGCTAAAGGTAAGTGCTTGAAAATAGGACAGCAGTCTTCAAACCCAGGAGAGGCATATGAATTTTAAAATAAGGTTTTAAATTTCATTTCAGCCTTCAGAACTCTTTGAAAACTTAAATTCATATTATATATATGAAAAGTTAAGCAATTTTTCTCCATGTGGAGGAGAGTACCTTACATAGAAAATAGAACTTAATAAAATATATGATTGTTACTTTAAAATGAATGGAATTATAATATGTTCTGAATTCTAACCTTGGGGTATGGGGTAGTAATAATTGCTTAATATTCTTGATTATGGTACCAAAAGTTATGCCAACACTACCATTTAATTTATTTACTCTCAGTTCTCTCCCCAAAAGATTTGTAATTACATTCCATAATGCAGATATAAATTAAGCTAAATAAATTAGAAATACAATATCAAAATATGATGTGTCTAAATTCTTAGTTAATATAATTGCTGTAATTAAGCATTAAGTTTACCTCTGAGCTTTCTGCTTTCCAAACAAAATTTCAAATATGCCAGGGTATATTATTTTGTAAAGCCTAGTCATCAAAAGCAAAAAAGAAAATACTGGCTATGTCAAAAAATCCAGAAAGTTCCTCAGACTTCCTCTACATTTCTGTTCCTGATTTTATTGGTGTTTTAATTTAGCTCTTCTGGAAAAGTACATAACATTCAGTGCCTCAGTTTTTACTGGCCTTACAATGACAGTTTCTGGTGTTCTATCTCTAAGAAATGATGCAAGATACTTCTTTGATGTCATGACTTTAACTCCTGTGAGAATTGTTCGTATCCAAATTAATTACATACTCTTACTTGTAATGTGACCTGCAATACTTTTATGACTTACTTTCCACAATAAAGGAAGAGACATCTTTCAACCTTCAACATTATTATGGTAAATATTAAACCACCTGAGTCTATAGGACAAAGGTAGATAGCAGGACTTTGGGGCAGTGGGCAGAAATCCCAAAATAGGATAATAAAGATGATAGATTAGATTTATCTTAATAGTTTCAGTAAGCATACTTTAGGCCATTAGCACAATCTGAAATTGCGACTTGTGTACTCTAATGTAAAAAAGAATTCTTTTAGAAAAAATCTGGGGATAATAAACACCTTATTGTTCTCAAGTTGTTATTACTAACCACGTGTTGCTATGATGATTTATGATTTCTTTTATCTTCAGATTTGACATTGGGAAATATCACTTATGGCAATGACAAGTACTTTCAGGGGTTCTGTGCTGAGAGATCCAGAGAATGACATCATTCTTATACACTGGAATGGCTGCCTTTGCTTGCCAGTTCTCTTCTCATCTTTTCATTGTCATGATCATCATTATGAATTATTAGTCTCTTAACAATAATTTGAATGACCTCAATTTTCCTCCACATTCTTCTTTAGTGCATGAGTCGTTCATTTTACTTTTTAGCATCTTTCACATTTTAGCAAAGTAGTCATTTAAAATGCATGCAGAGCTGGAAAGTAAATTACTAGGGTAAAGGGCATTTCAAGATGATTGAAAATGTGCCTCATGAGCTGTTGCCTTTTCTATTTCACAGTTAGATGTACTAAAAAGGTGTTAGAAATGAGATTTCACAGGTAAATATAAATTTATGTTTTCCATTTCACTGTCCCCTTCTTTAATGTTTTTACATCATTATCAATATTATTTTAAAACTGAAATACTGCCATCTATGACTTACAGTTGCAATAATTTATATCTTGACAGATTCAAAATATTCATGCACTTTGTTTAAGTTTTATATTCAGATTTCATCGAACATGTGTTGGTTTTTCCATAGTTTGCTGAAATATGTATTCTATTATTTGTAGATGTTGAGAAATTTCACATATATTTTCCAATGTTATCTAAACACAGATATATTCTAGAATGACTTGCAGCAATGAGTAATTATGTTAAGATGAAACAAATAACAATTTATAATTTGAAAATCAGCAGTTATACAGGCATGATAATTCAGAAAAATAGTTGGCTATAGTTACAATGGCATCAAATTCATATATAACTATAGATTTTAATATTTTATATTATTACCTCTCTCTTCTTGAAAAGGCTTATGCTGCAGAACTAATGCAGTATGTTAAGTAGCTACAATTTCTTATGTTTTTTTATTTGAGATATTTTAAAAATAAAAGTTTTCAAATTTTGAAATCACATATTTTAGATTTAGGTATCAATGGATATCTCAAAAAAGTAATTTCAGCTCTAAGAGCAGTGGGTAGAAAGTCTATCATAACAGAATGAAGATGATAATCTGCCGCAGTCTGGCTGGGCAAAATAACTGGGGGGTGACAAGCAACTTGTGAAGGTTGATACAGTGGGAGCCACTTTATTACGGGACAGAGAAGTATATATAACCAACTAATTACACACAGCTTAACTTAATTAACATAAACTAGATACAGAAGTCAACCAATAAGGAATCCTCATTATCTTAATGATTATACACAGTTTAACTTAATTGACATAATCTAGACACAGCAGTCAGGCATTAAGGAATCCTCATCATCTTAATGGCTTGCTGGCGTTACTTCTCAAACCACTCCTCTTGGCAAAGTGCCAGGCGCCATCTTGACTTGTCTTTGGCCCTCATCAATAATCTATATTTGATATCAGTATATTTGAAAACTCTATTTGATAATCTATTTTTATGGGTATTTTATCTTTTTTATTCTTAGTTCCATCTTTGGAACAGTCTTTAGGAAAAATTTTCAAAAGAGGAAATGATTTGAGGGACACCATGTAGGACTCTTACAGCAACACATCCATATTGTACGCATTTGTAGTGCACATCTGTAATGTAATGTCAGTCAGTAATTCTGAAATTTTACCCCATAGTTCTTAGGTTCCCACCCAAAGTCAAATAGCCCTATATGTCTTCTAAGTCATGTGTTTTATTAAGTGACATTCAGACGCTTCCAACAGAAACATCATTCTATCTCTTGATATTGTACTTGACACCCTCTAGCTTATATTAATCTCACTTTATCTTCTTAATGACCTGGCATTATTTTATTCATTTTGCAGAGGCACAAATTGATTCTCAAACACTTGAAGTATCCAAATTCAACAGGTAGAGATAAATAGAGCTGGAGTCAGTGGAAACTTGCCATGCTGCTCAGAAAAAGAAGTGGGAAGAAGGATGAGTTTGCCATTGGGTGGCAAACACACACACACACACACACACACACACACACACACACACGGTGTTGCAAGGAATGTGGAAAAGAAAAGTGGTGTCAAATATAAACTTTAAATTATACCATGAAGATGTGGTCCAGTGTTATAGGTGTCATGGTTATAATTGCTGTGATTTTGTCAGGATTGTATTTTGACCACAGGGCACATACAAAGAGTAGTTTTATGTGATAAATCCAGAATGCAGAGGAGACTATCTATATCAGACTGTCTGAACCAGTCTGCATTAAAAATCATCAAAACTTATTTTAAAACTTAACTTTTTATCATGATAACACTACTATAAAACTTCAGGTGACCATAAAAAACCCGGGTAAATGTATTACAATCTATGAACATATCCTCAGGTTGCCATGTTTTTACATAGGGTTAAAAGAACCATATAATTCTCTGTAACATTTTGTGAAATTTCTGGGCAGCAGATTTCACAACAGCACTAGCATTGCCTTCAGAATGATTTGCCAGAGAGTTTTATGCAAGTGAGTTAAAGTAGCTATCAATCTGAAAGGAATCAGTCCACTAAAATCTATCATGAGTATTTTTTTCCTTGATTCCTGCTAAATTAAAGTGGATTATAGGCTGTTACCAACTGCAATTTGATTAAGTCTAAATATTTTCAGCCACACAAAAGGTCTTAGAAGCTTTGACATATAACTGCTCTAATATATATAAAATGAAATATAAAAAATACAGATTACATAAATTTAACTTTAAAAACTCATAAGTTCTCTCTCCAGAGTATTGGATATATGCATCTTTCTTGCTAAGGGCACAAACACAACTTCATCTTTTTTGAATAGAATGATTTTCAACCTGTAGTCCAAGAATTGTTGTGAGTTCCCTAAAAATTTATGCAAATATATTATGCATAACTCAAAATGAATATTCCTGGGGGAAATAATCAAATTTGCTACATAATTTTTAAAAAGTTCAGAACAACTTTTTAAAATTTTTTTTTTATTGTTGGTTGTTCAAAACATTACATAGTTCTTGATATATCATATTTCACACTTTGATTCAAGTGGGTTATGAACTCCCATTTTTACCCCGTATACAAATTGCAGAATCACATCAGTTACACATCCATTGATTTACATATTGCCATACTAGTGTCTGTTGTATTCTGCTGCCTTTCCTATCCTCTACTATCCCCCCTCCCCTCCCCTCCCCTCCCCTCTTCTCTCTCTACCCCCTCTACTGTCATTCATTTCTCCCCCTTGTATTATTTTTCCCTTTCCCCTCACTTCCTCTTGTATGAAATTTTGTATAACCCTGAGGGTCTCCTTCCATTTCCATGCAATTTCCCTTCTCTCTCCCTTTCCCTCCCACCTCTCATCCCAGTTTAATGTTAATCTTCTTCTCTTGCTCTTCGTCCCTACTCTGTTCTTAGTTACTCTCCTTATATCAAAGAAGACATTTGGCATTTGTTTTTTAGGGATTGGCTAGCTTCACTTAGCATAATCTGCTCTAATGCCATCCATTTCCCTGCAAATTCTATGATTTTGTCATTTTTTAATGCAGAGTAATACTCCATTGTGTATAAATGCCACATTTTTTTATCCATTCGTCTATTGAAGGGCATCTAGGTTGGTTCCACAGTCTTGCTATTGTGAATTGTGCTGCTATGAACATCGATGTAGCAGTGTCCCTGTAGCATGCTCTTTTTAGGTCTTTAGGGAATAGACCTAGAAGGGGAATAGCTGGGTCAAATGGTGGTTCCATTCCCAGCTTTCCAAGAAATCTCCATACTGCTTTCCGAATTGGCTGCACCAATTTGCAGTCCCACCAGCAATATACAAGTGTACCCTTTTCCCCACATCCTCGCCAGCACTTGTTGTTGTTTGACTTCATAATGGCTGTCAATCTTACTGGAGTGAGATGGTATCTTAGGGTGGTTTTGATTTGCATTTCTCTGACTGCTAGAGATGGTGAGCATTTTTTTCATGTACTTGTTGATTGATTGTATGTCCTCCTCTGAGAAGTGTCTGTTCAGGTCCTTGGCCCATTTGTTGATTGGGTTATTTGTTATCTTACTGTCTAATTTTTTGAGTTCTTTGTATACTCTTGATACTAAGGCTCTGTCTGAAGTGTGAGGAGTAAAGATTTGTTCCCAGGATGTAGGCTCCCTATTTACCTCTCTTATTGTTTCTTTTGCTGAGAAAAAACTTTTTAGTTTGAGTAAGTCCCATTTGTTGATTCTAGTTATTAACTCTTGTGCTATGGGTGTCCTATTGAGGAATTTGGAGCCCGACCCCACAGTATGTAGATCGTAGCCAACTTTTTCTTCTATCAGACGGCGTGTCTCTGATTTGATATCAAGCTCCTTGATCCATTTTGAATTCACTTTTGTGCATGGCGAGAGAAAGGGATTCAGTTTCATTTTGTTGCATATGGATTTCCAGTTTTCCCAGCACCATTTGTTGAAGATGCTATCCTTCCTCCATTGCATGCTTTTAGCCCCTTTATCAAATATAAGATAGTTGTAGTTTTGTGGATTGGTTTCTGTGTCCTCTATTCTGTACCATTGGTCCACCTGCCTGTTTTGGTACCAGTACCATGCTGTTTTTGTTACTATTGCTCTGTAATATAGTTTGAAGTCTGGTATCGCTATACCACCCGATTCACACTTCCTGCTTAGCTTTGTTTTTGCTATTCTGGGTCTTTTATTTTTCCATATGAATTTCATGATTGCTTTCTCTATTTCTACAAGAAATGCCGTTAGGATTTTGATTGGGATTGCATTAAACCTATAGAGAACTTTTGGTAATATCACCATTTTGATGATGTTAGTTCTGCCTATCCATGAACAGGATATATTTTTCCATCTTCTAAGATCTTCTTCTATTTCTCTCTTTAGGGTTCTGTAGTTTTCATTGTATAAGTCTTTCACCTCTTTTGTTAGGTTGATTCCCAAGTATTTTATTTTTTTTGAGGATATTGTGAATGGAGTGGTTGTCCTCATTTCCATTTCAGAGGATTTGTCCCTGATATACAGGAATGCCTTTGATTTATGCGTGTTGATTTTATAGCCTGCCACTTTGCTGAATTCATTTATTAGCTCTAATAGTTTCTTTGTAGACCCTTTTGGGTCTGCTAGGTATAGAATCATGTCATCTGCAAATAGTGATAATTTAAGTTCTTCTTTTCCTATTTTGATACCTTTAATTTCTTTCGTCTGTCTAATTGCTCTGGCCAGTGTTTTGAGAACTATGTTGAACAGAAGTGGTGAGAGAGGGCATCCCTGTCTTGTTCCAGATTTTAGAGGGAATGCCTTCAGTTTTTCTCCATTCAGAATGATGCTAGCCTGAGGCTTAGCATAGACTGCTTTTACAATATTGAGGTATGTTCCTGTTATCCCTAGTTTTTCTAGAGTTTTGAACATAAAGGGATGCTGTACTTTGTCGAATGCTTTTTCCGCATCTATCGAGATGATCATATGGTTCTTATTTTTAAGTCTATTGATGAGGTGAATAACATTTATTGATTTCTGTATATTGAACCAGCCTTGCATCCCAGGGATGAATCCTACTTGATCATGGTGCACAATTTTTTTGATATGTTTTTGTATCCGATTCGCCAGAATTTTCAGAACAACTTTTTATATAAAATTGTGTGTATAGGAAAATGTAATTTTACTGGGCTCTCCATGTCTTTCTATAGTTGGGAATTTTCTTGTTTATTTTCCCTTCTTATTGAGGTAAATACATTTTTATGATTGATATGGAAAATAATAATAAAGAGTAACCTAGATTTCAACAACTAGTTAATGAGTTGTTTTAAAATGCAAATTTAAAAATTTTATATCTGTGATGCCTCCTCTTGAGATTAAATAAATAAGTGGAATAGATTTTACTCATTAGCAAATGTATTTGTTTCCCCCCAATGAAATGCTGTTTACCAATGTAACATTCATTACTGTTTAAGAAGATAGCTATTAGTGTCTTAATTATGATCAGAACTTTTATGGAACAAATTATTCAGTCTTAGAGAGAGGGACGTGGGAGACAGTCCAGTGAAATTTCACACAGCAACCTTTGATGTTCTCCTTTCCATTTTTTCTTTCAGAAACTTTATCACTTTTTAACAGCATAATTATTTTCTGTAATAACTATTAACACCATTTTCAGACTTTTTATCTCTGTTCTTGATCTTGATTGGTGACAGTGGTCCCTATATTTTAACATAAATCCGAATCACAAATACATGCAAAATTAATATATTCGTGGCAGTTTAATATTTTTCTTACACAATTACTTGGCAAGAAGGAATATTTAAAGTACCTCATGTACCCCCAATTTAATTTCCCTAATCTCTTTATGTCCCTAGCTTAGTTGATAGGCTTACAATTAATTCCACCTGCCCAAGATTGACAAGTTGGAAATACAAAAAGCAGATTAGAATAAGTGATTCTCATTTCAAATTTTAAGGAATATTTTAGTCTGACAACATATCAGTTGAGATAGAGAGAATTATAATTAAAGTTAAATAACATGATTTGTACAACTTTCAGTTTCCTAATTGCCATTTCCAATAACTAAGTGAAGATCAATATGTCATATTCTAAAAGCCTCTGAACTCAGAACACTTAAAATGTCAACAACAAAGATCAGGAAAAATTACCCTCGTTTCTATTCATTTCTTCTGTTTGATGAACCAGTGAGATTTTCCATACATTTTAAAATATATAGAGAATGAGCTTTGAAACAAGCTGAGCCATGTTAAGTACGTATCAGCTGCTTTGTTCTAGCACAGAAAATACCTAAATAAACTGATATTGTCGTTCTTACCTAGAGCCAGAGTCCAAACCAGATTTTACCAAATTAGTCTCTGCATTATCAAGGACCCATTCTATTAAAATTTCAGCACTAAGTAATGTGAAAATAATAGATTACCCATACAACCTTTAAAAATACTCATCTGAAAAGAATGAATAAGCCAAACAAAAAAAGAGACATATGAAAACATATAGGCAATTTAAGAATGTGTAATCGTCTCAAGAACTAGAAAAATCTAACAATTTACAAAAACACAACAGACACTAGTATGGCAATATGTAAATCAATGGATGTGTAACTGATGTAATTCTGCAATCTGTATATGGGGTAAAAATGGGAGCTCATAACCCACTTGAATCAAAGTGTGAAATATGATATATCAAGAACTATGTAATGTTTTGAACAGCCAACAATAAAAAATTAAAAAAACAAAACAAAACAAAAACACTTATTTCAATTTTCTTTTCTACAACAACAGTTTTGTTGATTTTTAATAGTTATTGAGTTTTTTTTTTCCTTTTTTGGCTGTTCATGTTATGTTTATGTCCTCAGGGGGAGAAGAAATTTGCATTTATAAATAAAAGCAATAATGACTAATACATAAGTTAATTATGAAACAAACAGAGTTGCTCTGTGCTTTATGTATATCAGCTTGTTGAATTCACACCATTACTTTTGAGATGTGTACTATTATTAATCTTAATTTTACAGTAAGAGAATTGATATTAAAAAGCATCAGCAGTAAGGAATGGCTAGCCCATTAGTCTGTACTGCCCTCAATAAGTAACTACTCAAATATGACAAACGAGTTGTTTTTTTTTTCATTTAGCATGTCTTTTACTGGAAGCATATTTATGAATTTATATTTGCAAGTGTTTCAATTTATTTTGATAAATGTGGTGGTGGTACACAAAAATAATATCAATTTCTACATAGGTTATGTCAAAATAAAAAAGTTTTAGAAATACTGGTTTAATAAAAATGTATTATTTTTATATGAAATATTTTTTATAGAATTAGTAATGTTTCTTCTTTAACTATTTGGAAGAATTCACTAGTGAAGCCATCTGGACTTGAGTATTCTGTGTAGAAATAAATTTTTAAATGAAAAAAAGTTTAAATTCAATTTGGCATTTTCAGATGATCTGATTCTTTTATATGAGCTATGATAGTTCATGTCTTTCTTTTAGGGTGGCCAAATCAAACAACAAGCTTTCATATTTCCTTTCTATGTTGAATGTGGAATCTGTAGTAATGTCACATTCCTCTTCTTTTTCTCCATCTGTTTTTATTAGTGCACTATAGTTATACATAATGATGATATTTGTTCTTACACATTCATACATGCACACAATGTAACAATATAATTTGGCCAGAATCATTCCCCAGTATTTCCTATTTTCCTCCACTCTTCTCTCCCCTTGTTCCCTTTCCTTTTCTCTACAGAGTTCCCTTCTATTTTCATGAGATCCCTCCAACTTTCTTTTCCTTTTTTTCTCTCTAGCTTCCACATATAAGAGAAAATATATAACCCTTGCCTTTCTGAGTTTGACTTATTTTGCTTAAAAATGTTCTCAGTTCCATCCATTTTCCTGTGAATGACATAATTTCATTTTTCTTTATAGCTGAATAATTTCTATTGAGTATATATGCTGCATTTTCTTTATACATTCATCTATTAATGGACACCTAGGCTGGTTCTAGAGTTTGGCTATTGTGAATTTTGATGCTATAAACATGGCTATGCACATACCATTGTAGTATGATGACCTTAATTCTTCAGGATAAATACTGAGGAATCATAAAGCTGCATCATATGGTGGTTCCATGTTTAGTCTTTTGAGAAATGTCCATATGGATTTGCATAGTGGTTGCAAATTAAATTTTAAATAATTTAAAATCTCAACAACAGTATAAAAGTGTTTCTTTTTTTACATGTTCCCCAGCATTTATTATTATTTATATTCTGATGACTGCCATTCTCACTGGTGTGAGATGAAATCTCAGTGCAGTTTTGATTTGCATTGCCCTAGTTGCTACTGATGTGAAACATTT
Source organism: Marmota flaviventris (assembly GCF_047511675.1). Lineage (NCBI taxonomy): Eukaryota > Metazoa > Chordata > Mammalia > Rodentia > Sciuridae > Marmota > Marmota flaviventris. The sequence continues at coordinate 41,983,608 of NC_092508.1, read as the reverse complement.
TTTCATACATTTGTTGGTGATTTGTATTTCTTCTTTTGAGAAACATTTGTTGAATTTATGTGCCAGTTTATTAATTTTGTTATTTGGGTTTTTTTGTGTTAAGTTTTTTTGAGCTCTTTATATATTCTAGATATTAAGCCTCTATGAAAAGAGTACCCTAGCAAAGATTTTCTCCCACTCTGTAGGGTGTTACTTTACATTCTTGTTTTCTTTGTTGTGCAGAAGCTTTTTAATTTGATGCCATCCTACTTAAAAATTCTTGGCATCATTTCATGAACTTCAGGAGTCCTGGTGATAAGGTTGTTGCTTATGTCAATATGTTGGGGCATCGACCCTTCATTTTCTTCTAGAAGCTGCATAGCTTCTGAACTAATGCCTAGGTCTTTGATCCATTTTAAATTGAGTTTTGTTCAGGGCAAGAGATAAGGGTCTACTCTCATTGTTTTACACATTGGTAGGTAACCAATTTTCCTAGCACTAGCTGATAAAAGGACAGCCCCCTCCCCCAATGTGTGTTTTTAACATCTTTTTCAAGAATCAGATGACAGGGTCTATGTGAGTTTTTCTTTATGTCTTCTATTCTGCACCATTGCTCTGGTGTCTGTTTTTAGGTCAGTATAAAGCAGTTTATGTTCTATAGTTATGTAATATAATTCAAAGTCAGGTGTTATGATGCCTCCAACATTGCTTTTTTGGCTTAGACTTGCTATTCTATGTCTTTTATTTTTCCAATTGAATTTTAGGACTTTTTTTTTTCTAACTGTGAAAACTGTCATTGATATTTTGATGGAGATTGTGTTGTATATGTATATTGCTTTTGGTAGGATGGCCATTCTAACAGAATTTATTACTGCCCATCCACAAATTAGGGGGATTTTCCAGTTTCTGGTGTCTTCTTCAGTTTCTTTTTAAAAATGTTTGATATTTTTCATTGTAGTAGTCTTTCACCTCCATGGTTAGATGTATGCTTAGTTTTTTTTTTTTCTTTTGAGGCTATTGTGGATGGGATTGATTTCTTGATTTCTCTCACAGCAGAGTCATTGTTGTGAAAATTGATTTTTATATGTTGGTTTTGTAACTTGTTACATGCTGAATTTATTAGTTATCACAGTTTGGGGTGAAGCTTTTTGGATCTTCTAAGTATAAGGTCATAACATCTCCAAACATTGATAAATTGTCTTCTTTTTTTCTTATGCTTTCTCTCCTCTTAAAAGATTGGTTAGGCTAAAAAAAATTATAAAATACTTTTTATTTTTATATATTTTATTTTCATACTCATTGAATATAAAATATTTTCTAATTTCCTTTTTGGCTGATTACATATGTAAAATTATATTATTTAGTTTATAAATGTTTTCCAGATACCCTTTAATTAATGATTTGTACTTTAATTTTTAATAGGAGACAGAAAACATAATTTGTATTACTTCAATCCTTTTAACTCTTTGACTAGATTTAGGAACCAGAATTTGACAAATGCTCGAGCACATAAGCATGTGTAGTTCACTTTTTTTAAAGCTCTGGGTTTTTTTAATTAAAATTTTATACACATATAAATTAGGTCAAATTAGTTAATAATTTTGTCTAATTGTTACCTATTCTTATTGATTTTTCTGAACTCCAATGAAAATGTGTTTTAATTAATCTTTTTTCTTAAGTGACATCGGTTTTTATTTTATGTACTCTGAAGCTTTTTTAGTATATAAGCATTTAAAATTGTAAGGTTCTTTTGATGAATTGGCATCTATATATCTATATCATTTCGAAATGATCTTCTTTATATCTAATTATGATGTTTATTCTAAAATCTGATCAATATTGGTAAATCTACTTTGTTATTTATGTGTAATGATTTATACATAATAATTTAGTCATTATATATATGATCAATATGGTATATATTATCAACGTTTTCATGGCATATATTTTCCAGTATTTTTGATTTTAACATATTTGTGTGTTTATAGTTAAGAGGAGAGAGAGTAAAATTAGTGAAACAGCAGCTTTGAATGCAAAATACAAAGGTGATTCTGATCTACCTTTATCAAGACAAATATTTTAAAGTAATATTTTAAACTGATATTAAAATCTATGATTAACAAGATAATTAATTTTTCAATGAAGGCAAGACTAGTATTGAAAAACTTTCCTTTTGCTTTTGGATCCAAATATTTGCTAACACAGCACTAATATTTAAAATCAGCTTTTTCTAAGCAGCATAAATTTAGAGGTTAATGTTGTATTTAGTTAGAATTTCTCTGACTTTTAACTGGTGTATTTAGGATCACTTACCTTTAGTTTATTATCAATAAGATTGGATTCGTCCAGCAATCCTTTTACTTGGGTGTACATCCAAAGGAATGAAGAAACTCAGAATATTGAAGAGACATCTGCACCTCGATGCAGCACTATTCAACACAGTCAAGAAATTTAAACAATCTCAGTGTCCATCAGGTCATGAATTGATAAAGAAACATACATGAACAATTTGGAGTACTATTCATCATGAGAAACCAAAGAAATCCTGTCAGTTGCCACAACAAACATGGAAATGGACATCATTATACTATGTGTGAATTTCCAGGCATAGAAAAATCAGTAATGCATAATCTCGCTCATATGTGAATCATAAAAAATCAATCTTATAGAAGTAGAGGTTAGAACAGTGTTTTCACAAGCTGGAGAAAGTACAGAAGGAGGAAGTCATGGGGAAAGGTTGATCAATGGGTACTAAAATATGGTTAGGAAGTAAGAAGTTCGGCTGTGCTGTTGTGCAAGAGGTTGACTATAGATAATGATAATGAACTGTAAAAGTAAATAAAATACCTCAATTTTATCATGAAGCAAAGTAGACTAAATACATAAAAAAGTATGGTGGACAATTTTAAATGTAGCACTACGTGTTGGAATAAAAACCCATGATAAGCTAGTATGACACCTCACATTAAAGTAAACACGTCAGTCCACAAGTGGGTGGCGTGTACTTTCACTTTTTCATTGTGCCCAACATTCCCAGGAAGAAAACAGAGTTTACTTGCATTGCTTTCTCTTTTAAAATACCTGTTTTCTAAGGAGGAAAATGGGATTCTTTTGTTGAATAAGAACATCTATCATAGTTTAAGCAGAATTCCAGAAATGACAAGTATCTTATTTAGATAAGGTGACACATTACAGCTTCCTTTCCCCTCTTTTTTTTTCTTATACAGTGAGATCTATATAGAGACAAAATTACTCTATCAGACCAAGTAAGTGTCAAAGTCAGGCCTCATTTTCTGGGTTTTACATTTTTTATCCCCTTGAATTCATCTTCTAGCTATGTGAAGGACATTTGAAGTGGATTTCTGGTTTCTGTTGGTTACATTGAGTGATAATGCTGACAGAAATTATATTTTTTGGAGAAAGTTTATTGGCAGGAATCGTAGTGCTTCTGAAATGCTGTTACAGGCTGTTAAGAATGGGATTAAAAAATGAAATAGGTCTGAATGTCAGTGCTCACTATGTAAAATACATTTTAAATCTTTCTCAAGTTCTAATTCACAATGGATTTCATATATGGCATGGTAAATTCTCATTCTTGCTGTTACATCCCCTGTATATGCCATTATTTGTAGTAAAATCCCTCAACATTTAATCAATTAATGAAATGGGATATTCGCGAGCATTTCTCTGTCCACTCCTAATTTAATTGTCAAGTTTATGTGACCAAAATAACTGAAAAAAATTAATTAAATAAATATTTAGCCACTTTAATGTTTAAAATAAAAACAAAACTCATGCTAGGAAAATTATAAAGGGAAATGATATAAATATGTATAATATATTATTTTTCCTTCATATTAGAAAATGGTGCTACATAAAGCACATGAGAAACAAAGCTCATCTTCATGTTAGATGAAACAATTGCCTATGATCTGATTTAGAGTTACAAAAAGAGATCCCAGATATAGCTCCACTGAACTACACCATCATCACAGATTATGGAGTAGGTTTTCTTCTTCTTTTCAACCTAGAGATGAGCACTGAAAAACTGGTATTTCATCCATTTTTTCCTGTAATCTGAGGAACTGGAAGATATGGAAGTTAAAGAAGGAGCTAGAGAGGGCATGGGAGAAAATTTAATGAAAAAGATAAATATATTACATTATAAAATTTTATTTGTAAGCTCCCTTTTGAAAGTGTCATTCACTATACCTGTTTTCAGATTATCTGGTTGTGTATACATGCCATTTCCACATGAGAGGTCCTTGGTTTTTGAAACATCTCTGTAGTTTAATGTGTAGACACGGAGCCTTCAATTTTTTTCTGCCAAAATGTGGAACTCCTATTATAAATTTCCTGCTTTACAGCTGTTTTTGCTTCTTAGAAATTCTTACCACTACTAGGTTTGAAAAGAGAAAAAAATGTCATTATTCTATTTTATTAGTAGTTTGTGTTAGTCAACTTTTTATTGCAGTTCATGGATGATCCATTCCATTGCTTTGAGCCTGAGATAAGGTAGAATATTATGGTATAAGCATTTGTTGGAGGAAAGCCACTCATATGACAATTGCTGGTAAAGAGAGAGAGAGACAGGGGGTAGTCCTGGAACAAGAGGCTTTTTTTTTTTTTTTTTAGTTATGCCCCCTGTCTCCTACTTCCTCCAAATAGATTGTCCCTCCCACTGTATCAGCTACCAATAATTCCATCAAATTATTAATCATCAATTGATTAATATACTGCTGAGGTTAGAGCATTTATGATATAATTACTTCCCAAAATCCCCACCTTTGAGAACTCCTGAATTTGGGACCAAGTCTTTAACACATGAGTCCTTTGAGTATCATTCCAGATTCACACTACAAAATAGGTGATGCCAAAATATGTTCCAAAGAAATTGTATCAATGTGCACTCCCACTGATACTATATGATTTACATTGTCCCATGTATAGTAAATGTTGGCATTTTCAGATTTTTAAAAAAATTTGCAAATCTAATAAATGCACAATGATACTGCATTTAATTTTTAATTTGTTTTTACTGGTGACTAATTTATTTGAATGTATTTTTGTTCATAGGCCATTTGGTGTTCTCCTCTGTCAGAAATTTACTGATAACTATTTTATGCATTATTTTTTAGTTGTTTAACTTTCTTATTGTTGTGTTGTATTTCCCTATGTATATGAATATATCTTATATTTTCACCTTTTATATTATCCTTTCATGAAGACAACATTTAATGTATTTTACCTAAGTTTATTATCATTATTTTATTTGTATTTTTACCTTTTGAATATTATTTTAAAATTATTTCCTGTTTGAAAATTTTAAATATATTCTCTTATAATACAATTTAAAGTTTGTACTTTTGATCTTGTATTAAGTAACATCAGTCTGAAATATAGTGTTGGAAAAAAAGTGTCACTTTATCTTCTAAATAGATTGTGTAGTTAGTTGAATTGTGGCTCTTCAAAAAGATATGGGCAAATTCTAACCCTTATAACTTGTTAATCTCATCCTAATTGGAAAAAACAAACAACAAGGTATTGAAAAATGTAATTAGGTTGAGGATCTTGAGATGCAATGATTCTGGATTAGTTTCATAACTAAATCCAATGACTAAATCCAATGTTTTTTAACTAAAAAGAAAGAGAGAAGGTATGTAGAGGGTAAGATCACGTGACAATGGATGTGGGTATTGGAATTGTGCTGCCACAGACAACCAGCAAAAAGCTAGAGAGGATTCTACCCTAGAGCCTTTGAGGAGAATGTGGCCAGGCCCATATGTTTTGGCTTTCAGAACTGTGGAAAAATAAACTTTGTTTTAAGTCACAGAGTCTTAGGTAGTTTGTTATTGAAGCCAATAGAAAATTAATGGATATAAAATGTCCTAACACTGTCACTGAAAAAGCTCACCCTTCTGGTATCTTTATCTGTAGATATAAGGTATATATACATTCACTTATAGGTCCCTGTTCTGTTCAGCACCTCTAGCTTTCCTCCCTCATTAAAGGGTGGCAAAATTATAAAACCATTATAAAGTTTATAAACTGGGGACAAAAGCTTACCTCAAGACTGAGATTTAACCATAATTTTATAGACATTTTCCCTTCCTTATATCTTGCTACCATATCAAAAGGGGTCCCATAAAACTATAGTGGATTATTAGTGAAAGAGCTACAAGAAGAAGACTCAACCTAAGTAGAAGTTATTGGAGAAATCCTAAGAACACTTGGGAGACAAAAATAGGAATACATGAGGAATTTGAAGCACCTGGCATCTGCAGCTGCCCTAAACATTAAATACAGCCTAACTAGCCAGGTTAGCTTAAAACTCTATATTAAAGGTCTATTTGCTTTGTAACTAAGGGCCCATAAAGTGTTATTATACTATGTCAAGCTTCAGCAAAAGATTTCAAGACACGAGTATGACAAAGTATAGCCTAAAAGTAGAATGCAATAATTAGAACCAGACTCAGATATGACACAGATGTCAGAATGGTCAGATGAGAGTCTGATGTAGCTACGATTATTATGTTCACAGTTCTAACAAGAAAAGTACTATAGAAAAATTCAACTATAGATGGGTAATATAAGCTGAGAGATGAACACCAATAAAGATTCAAAGGAAAATAATAGAAATCAAAAAAGGGGGAAAACACTTAAAAAGAAATGAGGAACAACAATTTGAAAAAAAAATATTGATAGGCCAGTATTAACTGAATAAGGACAAGGAAAGAATGAGTGATCTTGATAGAAAATTGCCAAAATGAAATGCAAATAGAAGAAAACAATTATAAGAAAGAGAACACAACAATGTTAAGGTATCTGGGACAGTTTTAAAAGGTGTAATACATGTGAAATTGAATATTGAAAAAAGAAGGAATAGAAATAAAATATTAAGCAAAAGTTACTGAGAATTTACAGAATTAATCTTAGAGACCAAAACACAGAGCCAATAATAGGATAAAAATTCACACAGGATGTATTTTTAAAATTTGTACATATGCATATAATTTAATGTGTCTATGCTGCTGTAGCAAAATGTGTGCTTTGAACCACAGATGTTTATTTTTTCATGTGGGAAGCTGGAAGTTCATGTTCAGGGTGTTTTCAAGGTCAAAATATGGTGTGAGCTGTCATCCTGACTTCTTTCTACCTGTTTCTGCATCTAGCACACGAAGAAGGAAGAAAGAGAAAACTCTGGTATTTCTTTCTATTCAGGCATTAATTCTGTCATAAAGGTCCCACACTTATGATTTCATGTAAACCTATCTATGTCCCAAATGCCTCATCTCCAAATACCATCACATTGTAGTTAGAGCTTTGACATATACATTATGGGATGATGCAGTTCAGTCTATAGCAGTACATCATGCTCAAATTGCAGAAAGCCACAAGAATAAAAATCTCAGAAAAATCCGAGATCCAGAGTGGCATGACTGAAGAAAAAGATAAGAATTACATGTATTTTTTTTAAATCTATACAATCAAGAAGAAAGTGTAGTGAAATATTTAAAGCATTGAAAGAAAAATAACAGCAGCAACTATAATTTTATGCCCAATGAAATCAATCTTCAAAATGAGATAGAAATGAATACATTTCCAAACAAAACAACAGAATATTCACATCCGCTGTTATTAAACCCTCCTTTCCAGAAATATCTAAATTGCTCAGGATAATACAAATGATATTAATGAGAAACATTGTTCTAAATATAGAAAGGAATACTGCGATTAAAATAGTATATGAAGAAGACAACAGTTTTATTATTCATAATTCTAAAAGGTAGCTATTTAAAATAATAATATTTTATTATTTTATTATACAGATATTATACAAAATATGCAAAATATTGCAATAGAATAATTGAAATGAATGGTAGTGATATCCCAAGGGACAATAAGGAGGAATCTGGAATATTCTGTTATAAATTATCTGTACTATACATGCAATGCCAATTCAATTTGAGGGAGAATTTAGATTAGTTAAAAATATTTACTGTAACTCTAGTGAAGCCACTTAGACGTTATAAAATGTGTATAATTTGTATGCTAAGACAGGAGACAAAATAGGATCAAATAATTGTTAAAGTAAAAAGAGGAGAAAAATTTTAAATGGATAAGTACACTGAATAAAAAGCTATATATGTTATGGTTATTCTATAACTATCCCCTTAGCCATTTTAAGTGTGAAAGGTTTAAATATATCAATTATAAAACAGATTATTAAAATGGATGTAACTCAGGACTCTATTATATGTTTTCTACAAAAATTCATTTAAATCCAAAGACATAAATAGGTTGAAAGAAAGGTACAAGGAAAGTTATGCACATTTACACTTATTTAAAGTAAAGCTAGAGTAGTTATATTGATTTCCAATACAGCAGAATTCAGAACAAAGAAAATGATCATGGATACAGAAGGATATTGCAAAATGATAGAGAAGTCAATTCTGTGAGATGACATTAAGGTGTTTGTACCCAATAAAAGGATGTCAATATATGTGAGGCAAACACTGATAAAAATGCAAGGAGAAATATATGATACCCTTGTAGTTGGAGACCTTACCATCTCTACTTGTAATTGATACATCAGGTAGGCAGAAAATCAGTAAGATTACAGTTGACCTGAAGAGTACTCTAAACCAACTCTAACTCACTGACATGTATAGACTACAGTACTCAAACTCTCAGAACATTCATTTGAGTTATGGAACACATCATATCAAATTTAAGATAACAGATATTATACAAAATATGCTCTCAGGTCACAGTAGAATTAAACTAGAAATCAATAATGGAATATCCACAAATACTTCTAAATAGAACATGAGTCAGAGGCAAGATTTTAGAGAAATTAAAAAAGAAAGAAAAAAACTAAATGAAAATAAAAATTAAAAAATTTCAGATTTGGATGACATAGAAAAAAAGCATACTTGGTGGGAAATATATAGTATAAACCGCACATATTATTAAAGAAGAAATTTTCAATATCAAAAATGAAGCTTCCATCATAATAAACTAGAAAAGGACACTTAAAGACTAAAACACTCAGAAGAAAATGAAAAAGTAAAAGTCAATGAAATTGGAAAAAATCAGAGACAATAAAAAATACTCCAAAAGACAATTCTCCAGAATATTAATTTTGGGGTGCACAGAATTAATTACGGTTTTTAAGCTGTCCAGCGGCAGAGGCAATGCACCTCCTAGAACTCTCAGCCCAAAGCTGTCAATTTGAGACTGTCAAGCTGCTGTGGTGACACATTGTTCAAAAGGTGGTTCTGTGGCCAGCCATGGAATTATCAATCCATAATGTTGGGTTTAAATGCGAGCTCCACAGGGTAGAGGATTATGGGTGCAAGCTGACAGTTCTAATTTGGCTGTTCATACCCTCAACTTCAGTTGTATTTATTTTGAAGAAACCTTTTTGCAATAAATCCGTTTGATACTTAAATCTATATAATAAACGTGCCGAGCTTGCTGGTGGTCATATTTCCCTATCAAGCATTAGTGATCCACCAGCCTTGACTTTTTCTCTATTTGTGTGTCTTTTGTCTTTTCTCCAAACCCTCAACGCCTGGTCCAGGAACCTGAATTAACGGCCATGCAGGATGTGACAATTAATAAAATTGATAAACATCAAACCATGTTAACCACAAAAAATGGAAGAGCACATGAATACCAATATTAGGATTAAAAGAGGTATCCACACTACTCCTCTCACAGACACTAAAAGGATAATCAAGGAATCAGATTAATATCTTAATTTCCACAAATTGACAACTTAGATGAAATGAGACAGTTCCTTGAAAGACACAAATTACTAAAACTCAAATACTTAAAAGGAGATGATCTAATAGCTCTGAATTTACTAAAGATAGAAAATAAATAAAAACTATTAATTTACTTTTATTGCTGTAAAAAGATATCATAAATTTAGTGGCATAAGAAACTTAATTTTGTTTCCTTAAAATTCTGAACGTTGGGAGCTTAAAATAATTCTTTAGGACCGTCTTCTTTCTTGAGGCTAGAGGGAAGATTATTTCCTGCCCTATTTCAGCTTTCCAAAGCAGCCTATATTCCTGGGATTACTTCCTTCATCTTCAAAGACAGCCTAGTAGCACAATTTTCTATTCCCAGCAAGTTTGTAATACAGGGGAACTGTTTTGAGCTTGGCAAAGAACATTTACAAAAATCTAATGATAACATCATAATTATTGGTGAGAAACTCAATACTTTTAAACGTACATGGAACAAGGCAAAGATGTCTTCTTTAATAACTTGTATTTAATCTCGTATTATCATTATTCACTAGTGCCATAAGATAAAAAAGGAAATACAAGGCATATGGATTGAGAATGAAGAAATAAAACTGTCATTTTTCCTCAGGTGAAAATTTATTTTCACATAATATCTAGGCATAAATGTCCAAGAATTTTCAAAATATCCTTCCTACAACTAATAAAAGATGTAGAAAACCATGGTACAAGATTTAACTGAAAATAATGGTTGTCATTTCTAAATCCCAAGAATCTGTTGTGTTATCTTATACATCACCTTATGTGACAAAAGGTGCATTGAAGATGAAATTAGTTTAATGAGATGAGATGATGTCCTGGATTATGTGGGTATTACCAGTGCAAACACTAAGGTCATTACAAGAAGGTAGAAATTCTGTCAGTAAAGGTGACATACAATTGAAGCAGAGCTGAGGGGCCGAGGGAGATTTGAAGATATTACATGGCTGGCTTTAAGCATAGTGAAAGAGATCATAGGTTACACAATAAAAATTTTCTTTTTGAATTTAGTAAATGGCACTTATATAATAACACATCCAAATAAAATATAACAAAATTATGTACAAGAGATATAAGTGAGAAACTTGAATATTCAGATTAAAAAAACAAAGAAGATCTAGATAAATGGAGATACATTCCATGTTCATGAAATATCAACATCATTACTGATATCAATATTAAGATGTCAAATCCTGTAAAATTGTTCTATGATTTTTTAAAAAATTCATCAAAATTTTAACTATTTAAATATTAGTATTTAAATATCAACAAAAGGGCTGGGGTTGTGGCTCAGTGGTAGAACACTTGTCTAGCACGTGCGGGGCTCTGGGTTTGATACTCAGCACCACATAAAAATAAAATAAAAGTATTGTGTCCATCTACAACTAAAGTAAAATATTAAAAAAAATAAATAACAACAAAATACAAAATGTATCTATAGAAAGTCAAAAGATTTAGAAGAGCCAAAATTTTGAAAAGTTACATTTCATTAAAATTAAAAAGTTCTCTGTGAGAGATATTGACAGAGAATGAAAGACAAGTTACAGAAGTCAAAGCACATAATCTGATAAAGAATTTCCATCTAAAATATTTTTTCAAAATTCTGAAAATTTAAAGGTAAGAACTCACGTTTTAAATAAAACAATTGTGCAATAGATCACCATAAACATATAATCTAGAAGGTACACAGATGGCAAATGAATATATCCAAGGATTCCAAATATTATATATTATGAAAAAAAAACAAGCAAAACAATAATGAAACACCCTCCATGCCTATTAAAATGGCTATGATCCAAAGCTGTACTTGTGCAGAATGCTGGCACAATGGGAACCTTCATTCATTGCTGGCTGGATTGCAAAATCTTAGTCACTTGGAAGATAGTTTGGCAGTTTCATACAAAGATAAAGATAGTCTTAACATATGATCAAGCAATCTTTCTCTTAGATGTTCATACAATTTATTTGAAAATTTATATCCACATGAAAACCTACACACAAATGTTTATAAGTGTTTTTAAAAATAATGACCCCAAATTATAACAGCCCTGTTGGCTTTCAATAGGTGAATATATAAAGAAACTTGGATATATTCACTCAAAAGAATAATTATTCAGTGATAAAAAGAAACGCTGAATCAAGCAATAAAAAGGCATAGATGAGTTTAAATGCATAGTGTTTTGTTTAAGATCAGTCTGTAAGGATATATACTCAATGAATGAAAATGCCAATCACACAGAATCTTTAAAAAGGCAAAACTAGGCATAAAATATATATAGGTCAATGCCAGAAGTTCAATAGAAAAGAGATTCAGGATTGAACAGGTGAAACACTAATTTTTAGGAAATTTTTATGCTGAAACAGTCTTGTAGTATTGTAAATAGAGGATTGAGAGTATTACATATTTGTCAGAAATAATTGAATTTATAACACAAAGGGAAACATAAAGTGTGTGTGTGTGTGTGTATACATAGACATGTATATAGACATATGTGTTTATAATATATATATATATATATATATATATATATATATATATATATATATATATATATTAAAACAATCATTTAGGGAGCTAAGGGAATCCAAGAATAGACTGCAATGTACAGTGATACAATATGAATGTAGGAACCATCTTCATATCTAGATAGTGGTGTGCTGACTTAATTTACTTTGCAAATGAGTGCAGTTTTTAAAACTAAGAACCATTCTCTCATGAAACATGGGTTTTCCTGGCTCGTTCTTCAAACCATACAAAAACAAATAATCCAATCAATAATTGGACTAAGAAACTGAACAGACATTTCACAGAATAAGAAGTATGATTGGTCAACAAATGAATGAAAAAATGTTCTGTAGCAATTCGAGAAATGCAAATTAAAACTACAATGAGATTCCATCTCACTCCAGACAGAAAAGTAATTATTAAGAATATAAGCAACAATACATGTTGGTAAGGATGTGTTAAAAAAGGACCATTCATACATTGCTGGTGGGACTGCAAATTGGTGCAACCACGGTGAGAAGTGAGAAGTATGGAGATTACTCAAAAAACCTGGATTAAAACCACCATTTGACCCACGTATCCCACTCCTCAGTTTATATCCAAAGGACTTAAAATCAGCATACTGCAGTGACAAAACTTCATCAATGTTTATAGCAGCTCAATTCACAATATCTAAACTATGGAACCAACCTAGGTACCCTTCAACAGATGAATGGATAAAGAAGGAAATATATATATTTTCACACACACACACATACACACAACAGAATATTGCTCAGACTTGAATAATAGTAAAATTATGGCATTTGCTGGTAAATGGATAGAACTGGAGAATATCATGCTAAGTGAAATAAATCAAAACCAAAAAAAACAAAGGCCAAATGTTTTTCCTGATATATGGATGCTAATTCAAAATAAGAGGAGGTAGGGAAGAATAGAAGTTGAATTAGATAATGGGGAATGAAGTGGAGGAAGGGGGGATGGGGTGAGAAGACTAGTAGAATAAATCAGACAGTACTATCTTATTTGCATATATGATTACATGACCAATGTGATTCTACATTATGTACAACTAGAAGAATGAGAAGTTATACTCCATATATGTACAATATGTCAAAATACATTCTACTATCATGTATCACTAATCAGAGCAACAACAAAAAAGCAACTAAGGACCAAAGCAGTTGTACATGGCATTGTACTCTATATGGATAAAGTTATCCATAGGTGTAAAAATTAAGAATTCTGGTACTTCTGTACATTTAAACTCTGTGTGAATAATCAAGAAAATGGATGGCAGATCATCAGAACCAGGTTTTTCATTTTTGAGTGGGAGTTGCGGATAAGCAAATGGAGGAGGATAGAATTATCTATGTTTTAATTGATTATAACCAGAGTTGTTAGGATGCACTAATTTTTATCATGATGTAGATAGTGGTGTTTACATGCAGGAATATTTGTAGGTGTGTCTGTTCAGATGTTAGTATTCATGCATGTATTTCATGGCTCAGGCAGTTGGTAAGACTGAGAAGTCATAACATATGGGTGCAAGGAGAATGCTTACTACTCAAATATTGATTTTTAATGCTATTATAATAAAAATAATTACATTTTTAGAAAAATGGTTGATTCTAGGATTAGGAAAAGAAACATTCAAGGTAATTCTGGAATTTCTTAAAAGCATCACAAAATAACTACTCAACTAAACAAAACAAACAACACATGATGAAAGTTTGTCAAAGGGACATAGGAGCCACCTGGAACAGTGAGAGTATGACCATTGTCAAACATCTTGTGCAAGAAAAGAGAGTAAACTGATCTCACCATAAAATTAAGCAAATGTCCCTGGATTCACATATAAATAAAAAATGAGGGAGGTCAAATACATCTCTGTTGAAGATTTCCAAATAAGTTACAAGATAGCCACACTCAAGGAGGTGTGGTTCAACTTTTTCCACATTAATGACAACATGCTTCCAAAGAGTAAAAACACTGAAAGAAGGAAGAGTGATAGTTTCACTGTGTAGAAACATGACAGGTCCTGATTCAATGAAGTGTCAAGGTCAACATCACAGGTCAACATCAAGAGTGATAAAATACATATATCACATGCATCCTTGATATGTTGTGGTAGGAATGGCACTTCACTTTTGTGGTTTGCTTTCTCAAAATCACTAATTTCAGTCTAATCATAAAAACATATAAATCCAATACAAAAAATATTTTATAAAACATTTCTAAAAACTGGCAAGGTCATAAAAAACAAGCCAAGTCTGAGAAAATGTCATAGCCTAGAAGAATCTAAGAAGAAATGATGACTTGGGGGTAAGGCGAGAGCCTGGGTGGAATTATGAAATTGAAAACAAAATAAACAACAAAAATAAAAGAAGCATGTAACCAGCTTAAATACCGAGGAAATTTGAATAAAGTATGTTCATTACTTGTAGGTAACAAGTCATAATAATTTAATGATAAGAATAGAAAAAATGGAATGTAACATACATTAAAATTCTATGTATTAACTTTGCCAGTTTTGGTTAACCTAAATTTTTTTTCTAAAACATTCAGTTTATTAAAATACCACAATTGTGCACCAGGCCCATCTCTATGTACTTGCATCCAACTGTAATGAGCCTATGTATGTCAAATTGTGTGTGTGGGGGGGCTTTGTGCTGAACACCAAATCAATCTAATTAAGTTCGATGACAACAAGAAACTAAGAGAATGGGTAGGCCTCTATAAAATTGACCAAGAGGGCAAGCCCCATAAAGTGGTTGGTTGCAGTTGTGAAGTTGTTAAAGATTATGGCAAAGAATCTCAGGCCAAGGATGTCATCAAAGAGTACTTCAAATGAGCAAATAAATTTTTCATTCACTTTCCTCAAAAACAAAAATGCCACAAATTCCTTAGAGCATTTGAGTGTGTGTGTGTGTGATTGCATGCTCGCATACACATATGTGTGCATGTGCATGTTTTTAGTGCTATGGATAAAATCCATTGCTTTATGCAATATTCTACCACTGAGCTATGGCCCCCAGCTCACTCTTAGAACATTTTAATTCTAGTCATTATGTTCTCATATTTACAAAAATTGTACTTAATTTTACAAAATCATTGCCATTTAATATTATTTTGAGGACAAATGAATGTCCAAGAGGTATATAAAAAACAGTCACCATCACTCATACATAACCAGGAAAACCAAAGTCAGAAAAGATCTCACCTCAAGCTAGAACTCAGAGTGGTTGCCATCAAAAAGAAAAGATAACTGGCAAGGATGTGAGAAAAGAAAACATTTGCATACTAATAATGGGAATCTAAATTAGTAAAACCATTATTAAAAACAGTATGGAGACTGGCTTGGTGGTGCACACCTGTAATCCCAGCAGCTTGGGAGGCTGAGGCAGGAGGATCACTAGTTCAAAGTAACCTCAGAAAAAATGAGGTGCTAAGCAACTTCAGTAAGACACTGTCTCTAAATAAAATACAATATAGGGCTTGGGATGTGGCTCAATGGACAAATTCCCTTGAGTTCAATCCCCAGTACCAAAAGAAAAGAAAACAATAGAAAAAAACAGTATGGAAGTTTCTCAGAGAAGTCTTAGTAACTTAATAAGACACTGTCTTAATAATAATAATAATAATAATAATAATAATAAAGAAAAGGGCTGAGTATGTAGTTTAGTGGTAAAGTGCCCCTGGGTTCAATCCCCAGTCCATAAATAAGGAAAGGAAGGAGGAAAAGAAGGAGGGAAGAAAGGAAGGAAGAAAATAGAGTCTAGAACCATCTAACATTTGCAGTCTGGCCTCTGATTTTCTGAAAACCAAATCCTCACAGAGCTCTTCTCTCATGGCTTTGTTTTTCTTGGGAGAGTATGAAGGAATGAATTCTCATAGGTACTCTCTCAGCACGTTTGGTTATTCTTGTCCTTTCAGCCCTAGCACCCACCAGTGCTGTGTTTGATACTTCTCCCTTTGCAGGAGATGAGTGGTGCCTTTGTTCTATTCCTTTGATTATGGGAACACTTGCTATTGTTTTATCTTATCTAATACAGTGGAAATAAGATTTCATGATTTTGAGAACCAAGGTTAAAAGGCCATATGACTTGTACTTGATTCTCATGTGGTATTCCATCTACTAAAAGCCATTAGCCATGTAAGGATGCTGATTATCATGACATCATCATGCTGCAGAGGCCATATGTAGATGTCAATTAAATAGCTCCATCTGAGCTCCCAGCTGTTGCCAGCCTCAGCTGCCAGCCACCAAAGAGAGCCATCTTGGAGCCCAGCACCACTGAAGCTTTCAGATGACTGAGTCCATCCAGCATCTGATACAAACATCCAAGAAAGACCCACCTCCTTGAACCATTCCAGGTTTCTTCACTCATAAAATATTAAGATAAAATGCCTGTGTTAGCTATTAAATTTGAGGTTATTTATTTTAATGCAATTGTAACTCAAGGAAGAGGTGTGTTCTAGTAGTTTTCATATCTCTGGGAAGACAATATATTTTAAACTCAATGAGTTCCAGTTGCTCTTTCTTTATCTTGTCTGTATTCTATGAGGTGTGTCCATGCACTTAATAGAAAACCTCATTAGATTATAAGGAAAAAAGAAGCATTATATTTTAAACTAATGAAAAATTAAGGATATTCATTCTAAAATTGGCTAGATCCACTTTTGACAACCATTCTCAACTATCACATTGAATGCATAATTAAATTAGCTGAATGAAAGCATTTTTTTTTTTAGTTAATGACACAGTGACACATGACTTCGGAAGTGTGTTTCATGTAATTAAAACTTTCCCTTTATTCTTTCTAAATATAGCTATTCCACAATGAATTATAATTTTTCTCTATATTATTATAATTTTGCCATTTCCTGCTATGCCGATAAAGGCCTCTTTCAGGTATTAAAATTCACTCACTCTCTAAACTGACAGTGATCCTGATGGGGTATTCTATATTAAAGTTCAATATACTATATTGTATGATTATAAATTTTCTTCAAAAAAATAAAATGCATAGGGTTGACCAAAAGTGGCACAAAATAAATTATTTTTAGTAATATAAAAGTTCTGCCTCTTGATAAAGGTGGTATTTTCCATGGTGGTATACAATTTTAAAAATCTTCTAAGTATACACTGAGGCCTGTACATTTTATTATATGATAGTCGTGCTCCAAAAAAAATATAAACACAGAACAAACATAATAATTTACATAGAATTAATAATATGTTCTCACTTTGGTGCTTTTTAATTTAATTTTTAAGAGGGAGAGAGGGAGATAGAGAGAGAGAGAGAGAGAGAATTTTAATATTCATTTTTTAGTTATCAGCAGACACAACATCTTTGTTTGTATGTGGTGCTGAGGATGGAACCCAGGCCAGACGCATGCCAGGCGAGAGCACTACCTCTTGAACCACATCCCCAGCCGTTATTGAAATTTCTTTTTGTGTTGCTTGTGGTCTGCAATAAATGACTGGCACTCTGAAAAGAGATGATTACAGAATGGAAAAGGTTATGAACAAATATATGGGATAATTAAGGAAAGTGACTAAGGTGGTATATCCCCAGGGTCACTGCCAATCCCAGGCCTTAGCAATGAGTTAGTACCAAAGGGATAAGGAAAGTGAGAGGTTCAAAGAATCTTGGAAGACATGAACTAAATTACAGGAGTATCTAATAGGAGTTGTGTCCCTTGGTAACAAAAAGCAGAAGACACTAGTAGCACTTGATCAATAGGGGATGAGCAGGTGAATAGATCAGAACCTTTTCCCTCAAGTCTCTCAGGCTTGGCTTCCCACT
The DNA here is from genome assembly GCF_047511675.1 of Marmota flaviventris. Classification (NCBI taxonomy): domain Eukaryota; kingdom Metazoa; phylum Chordata; class Mammalia; order Rodentia; family Sciuridae; genus Marmota; species Marmota flaviventris. The sequence goes on along the minus strand of NC_092508.1, from coordinate 41,965,513 downwards.
GACCAAAGTCAACCAAGAGGTAGAGGGTGTTTAGCCTTAGTTCAAGATGAACATCACTATACCATCTGTCCTTTTATTTTTTGTTTTGTCATCAAGAGGAGAGTCTATTCAAACCATCCTTTTGAATCTGCAAGGGTGTTAGTGGTTTCCTTCATCAGTAGAATGCTAGAGGGTTAACTCTCTGAACTTTTTTGATGCTAGACTACAAACTCCTGAAGCTCCTTCTTGGTGTCTTTTGTTGTTAGTTTTTCTTTTTTGAGATGAAGTGAACATTCTTTCCCTATTATCTCTGGTAGGAACATATGAGATTATATAATTTTAAAACTAGTCATTAAACACAGTCCTTGGAATTTGAAAGAATTTAATTAAAATATTAGGTTTAGAAGTAATATTTATGTGGTTAATGCTGATTCAAGTTATGTAAAAATAAAGCAAAGTATTACATAAGTTTTTTAAAATAAGAAAAATAAAATTCTACCTATTGTATATATAATTTTTTTCATTAAACAGAAATTGTGGAAAAATAAATGCTGAAGTCTGAACTTTGATTAGATTGAAAAATTTTTCAATTCTTTTTCTAAAAAGAAATAATAATTGAGGACTTTGACCAAATCACTTATGATCTATTTAATGAGTTTATTATTTAGTTCCAGGGCTGTATTCAAAACTAAAACTCAAGCTGGAAAAAAAAGGCCCAAATTAAAAACAGTGTACACACACACACACACACACACACACACACACACACTCACATAACACATTCACACAAACAAAAAACAACAAAAATCACTTTAAGATCTTTTTTGTTCCTTCCTGATCATCATTTGTATCTTTCCATGAGGAAACAATTACCATTTCTTTATCTTATACTGTGTAGTATGGTTTTACTGGAATCATAACTTCCTAAATAAATTAACTGCTTTCCTAAAATTACTGTAAATTAAAAAATGATTATCTATGTGGATTTAAAATTGTTTTATGAGAATTTGTTTTTATTTGATTTAGTTATCTTTCAATTCTCTGAAACCTTTAAAGATTTAACATATGGAACTATCATTTTTTGCAGATTGGAGCACTGAAAACAAATATTCTATTAGGAAAGAAATAATATTTACCCAGAGAGAAAAGAATAAGATAACAAATAGTTTATATTCAAATCTAGAAGAAAAGAAAAGTAGAACATATTGAAGATTGTTACACAATTTATCCTATTTGTTACTGATTTGGGGCAATTCTATAAGCCATAAGAGAATGTCTATTAAAGAACACTATTAAAAAGAATGTCTTTCACATATTTTTTAAACATTTCTTGGGCATTTTATTTTTAATTTAATTAATTAATTTATTTATAATTTGTATATTACAGCAGAATGCATTATGATTCTTATTACACATATAGAGCACAATTTTTCATATCTCTGGTTTTGTACAAAGTATACACACAGCAATTTGTGTCTTCATACATGTATTTGCATAACAATGTTCATCACATTCCACCATCATTAATAACCATATGCCCACTCCCATCCCCTCCAACCTCTCTGCCCTGTCTAGAGTTTGTCTATTCCTCCCATGTTTCCTCTCCCTATCCCACTGTGAATCAGCCTCCTTATATCAAAGAAAATATCCTGCATTTGTTTTGGGGGGATTGGCTAACTTCACTTAGCATTATCTTCTCTAACTCCATTCATTTACCTGCAAATATGATTTTATTCACTTTTATTGCTGAGTAATCTTCCATTCTGTATATATGCCACATTTTTTTTTATCCATTCATCTATTGAAGGGCATCCAGGTTAGCTATTGTGAATTGTGCTGCTATAAACATTGGTGTGGCTGTGTTCCTGTTGTATGCTGTTTTTAAGTCCTTTGGGTATAGACCAAGAAGAGGGATAGGTGGGTCAAATGGTGGTTCCATTCCCAATTTTCCAAGGAATCTCCATACTGCTTTCCATTTGCCTGCACCGATTTGCAGTCCCACCAGCAATGTATGAGTGTACCTTTTCCCCCACATCCTTGTCAACACTTATTGTTCCAGCATAATAGCTGCCATTCTGATGAAATCTTAGAGTGGTTTTAATTTGCATTTCTCTAATTGCTAGTGATGATGAACATTATTTCATATATTGATTGATGTTGATTGATTGTATATCATCTTCTGAGAAGTGTGTGTTCAGGTCCTTGACCCATTTATTGATTTTTTTTTTTTTTTTTGGTGCTTAGCTTTTTGAGTTCTTTATATATCCTAGAGATTAGTGTTCTGATGTGTGAGGGGTAAAGATTTGCTCCCAAGAAAGATGTAGGCTCTCTATTCACCTCACAGATTAGATTGTTTCTTTTGCTGAGAAGAAATTTTTAGTTTGAGTCCATCCCATTTTTGATTATTGATTTTAATTCTTGTGCCACAGGAGACTTATTAAGGAAATTGGGCCCTAATTTCACATGATGGAGATTAGGGCCTAATTTTTCTTCTGTTAGACGTAGGGTCTCTGGTTTTATTCCTAAGTTCTTGACCCATTTTGAGTTGAGTTTTCTGCATGGTGAGAGATAGGGGTTTAATTTCATTTTGATGCATATGAATTTCTAGTTTTCCCAGAACCATTTGTTGAAGAGGCTATCTTTTTTTCCAATGCATGCTTTTGGCACCTTTGTCTAATATAAGATAATTTTAATTGTGTGGGTTAGTCTTTGTGTCCTCTATTCTGTACTGGTATACAATGTGTTTTGGTGCCAATACCAGTGCTGTTTTTGTTACTATTGCTCTGTATATAGTTTAAGTTCTGGTATAGTGATGCCAACCTGCTTCACTCTTTCTTCTAAGGATTACTTCAGCTATTCTGGGTCTCTTATTTTTTATATATATTTTGTACCGTCTTCTCTTTGAAAAAAAAAGTTTTGTAGTTGTATATCAACTGAATGTCTCTATTTTATTTGCTTATTTTGTATGTGGTGCTGTGGATTGAACCCAGTGCCTCATATATGCTTGGTAAAGTGCTCTACCACTGAACTATAGCCCCAACCCATGTCTTTCACATCTTGTGTAGTGATTCAAAACTGTATATCATTCATTACATATATTTATAAAATACAATATTTCCTCCTTATATGTGAATTTGTTTTTCATGGTTTCAGTTCCCCAGAGTCAAACTTAATCTGAAAATATAAAATGAAAAAATTCTAGATATAAACAATTCATGAGTTTTAAATTATGCATCGTACAGAGAATTATGATAAAATGTGCCATTATACTGCTTTCTATCAGAATGTACATTATCTCTGTGCAGAGTATCCACATTGTGTAGGCTATCTGCCTGATAATCATTTAGTAGTCTCCTCAGGAATCGGATATTCTTTTGCAGTATATCAAAATGCTTGCATTCAGTAACCCTTATTTTATGTAATAATGATCTTAAAGTACAAGAATAGTGAAGCTGTCAAAGAGAAGCCATAGCACATTTTCATTAAATAAAAGAAAAAAAAAAAAAAAACAAAATATAGTAAGATATTACTGATAGAGACTACACTTGTATATGTTTTATTATAGTATAATTATTTTATCATTACATTATTAATCTTTGAATATTTCTAATTTACAATTAATCTTTATGATAGATATTACATACAGGAAAAATAGTATTTATAGAGTTGTATACTAATTCACAGTTTCTGACATCCACTGTGTCTCTGAATGTGATAATAACTTAGGTTGATAAGCTAAACTCAATGTTAAGTTGAATTTTTGTGTTCCTTTTTTAAATTTATTTTTTTAGTTGAATTTGGACATGATACCTTCATTTTATTCATTTAGTTTTATGTGGTGCTGAGGATCGAACCCCGGGCATCGCATATGCTAGGCGAGTGCTCTGCTGCTGAGCCACAACCCCAACTCAGATTTTCTGTGTTCTTTTAAGATACATATTCTACATATTATTTAATAGTCTTATTACAATAATCAAAAAATAAAATATTAAAGCCTCTGTATTCTAAATGTATACTATATATTATCTTCTAAATATAAGTGATGAAATTTTAAAAATTGAACTACAACATATGATCTGTTTTCAGCCACAGAACAAGAAAAGCATCGTCCACTTCTCCAGAAACCTTTCATGTCATCTCCCAATAATAACACCTAAAAGTGTAAGAAGTTTTCAACATTCATCATCAGTTATTTATTTTGCCTTTTAATAATTAAATAAAAAATATAAATTTATATATTCTAGAAAAAAATCATATAGTGTTGTGTAGGTAAAGCTGGTGTCTGTTGCTCAACATCAGGGGCAAAAGATTGTGTTCGTGTTTAGTCAAAGTTTATTCATTTTTCATGATGCATATTGCTCACAATTTATCCATTCTAGCATTGACAGGAATTGTGGTTTATTCTAAATATTGCCGAGAATAAAAATCTTTGTGAATCACTTTCTTGTGCATGTGTTTTGGAAAATGCATGTATGCATTTCTTGTAGTGTGGGAGTAAAATGTCTAGGTAATAAGACCCAAGAAACTAGGAATCCTACTCTACATATGAATTTTTATGAGTTTATAACAAGATAGCCAGATTAAAATACTAAAAATTAATTAATCATATAAACATGTACATAATATATATGATACACATACACCTTTATATAAAGTTAAATTTATATATCATTTTACATGTTCATTATATGTAATTAGTTTCCTTTTTACTATAACTATTGCTACAAACTTGGTTTAACAAAAAAAAAAAAACTTAGTGGCTTTAAATACATTTATTATCTTATTATGCAATAAAGGTAGCAGTAGGTAGTTGCCTTTTGGAGAAATAATCTGTCTTTTCTAGCTTCTAAATGCTGCCCCCATTTCTTTACTTGTGCCTAAAAAGCAAGGAATATTGATGCTCTCTAAGTTAAATAGAACAGAGTATAATTCAGTAATAAAAAATGGTCTATCAAGCTACTCAAAGACATGGAATAACATAAAATGCATGATGCTAATTAAAAAAAAGAGAGGAAAAAATCAATATCCTATATACTCTATGATTCAAACCATGTAACATATAGAAAAGGCAAAACCACAACCATGAAGGAGATTTTTAAATCACTGGTCTCCAGGTATGTGTAGAAAAACATAAACAGTTGACACACAGCTGATATTTAGAATAATGAGACCACTCAGTATCATACTATAATGGTGGATATTGTCAAAACTTATCAAATATACAATAGAAAGAATGAACGCTGATATTAATGATAAACTTTGGTTAATAATAATGTGTCAATATTACTTCATTAGTTTTAACAAATGTACCAGATTAATGCCAGATATAAATGATATGATTACACAGGCAAAGGGGGGGAGCATAAATTGAATATATTAATGTTCTCCATACTTACCACTCAATTTATTTTGCATCAAAAACCTGAAATATTAATGATATTTATAATAAACATTTCTTTATGGTTTCTGTGGGCTGGTAGTATGAATATGAGCCCAGCACAATGGAAAACATGTCTGCTGGATGGAGCCCTCTCAACACTTAAAGTCAATTGCAGTTCTCAGTAGTTGTTCTGAGTTGCTTACCATGTTGAAAACTCTAATATGACCACATACTTCACTGAGACAATAAAGAAGTTCATACAATCAGTTTGCTAAGAAGGCAAACACTTCTATAATCTAAGTGGGACAGGGACATCCTATTACCTTTGCCATATTGTTTTGTGTAAAAGGAATTCATATTCAAGGGAAAGAAATTTTACAATATTGTTTATACCAAAGCTTAGGATCATAGGCAGAAAAGAAATCAGAGGATCTGTCTTTAACAGTTTTTCTTTTCTATTTTCTAGTATCCTTTTCCTTTTTTTTAATCTCTAATTAATTGCTTTTTAAATCTACACAGATAGCTTACAAGTCATTTGATGTCTTTAGGAGAAACTGTATGCAAAATGCTGAGTTTCTTTTTTTGAGTTTCCTTGTCCATAATATTGACCCTTCAATTTCTGGATTCCTTGGTAGCCCATAAATTTGATCTGTTTACTCAACCCAAAGATAGTGCTGGAAGTTGTATCCTGTTTTAATCTGTTCATCTTCAGTGCATCCAAAGGTAATCCTTTAATTTTTGGCTGTATTTCTGTTTCATATAACAGTTCCTGATGCCAATTGGAAAAAACAGTCATGTGTACAGCCTGATAGGAGTGCCATTTTCCTTCTCTGAAAGATGATTGCCCACAGATGATCACTGGTTAATTTCTGAAACCTGTGACTACATTTCTCCTATGGCAAATGGCACTCACAGACACAGAACTTTAAGTAAATTGAGAATCTTGATGTGAGTGTGGCATCTTAGACCACTTTTCTGAGTGGGCTAAATTAAATCACTCAATATGGTACTCAGTATGATACTCAACAAAATTCTAAGGGAAGCAAATGTATCTGAGTCAAAGATACAAAGACAGAAGTGGAGGTTGAATTGATGTGACTGCCGAGGAAAATCACTGCCCACGAAGTGTGGGAAGACTGGAGAAGTTAAGAAAATGTTTGCCAATAGCCATACTACAAAAAGTGCTAAGCAGATTTAATGTATTCCTGTGAAATTTGCAATGATGTTCTTCATAGAAATAGAAAAAGCAGTCATTAAATTCACTTTAAAAACAAGAAGCCCAGAATACCCAAAGAAATCTTCAGCAAGAAAAGTGAAGCAGGAGGCATCAAAATACCTAATCTTAAATTATACTACAGAGATACACTAACAAAAATAGCATGGTATTTGTACCAAAAGAGACATGAAGACCAATGGAACAGAAGACAAGAGACATATTCACACAAATATGGTTTTCTTATACTAGATGATAAAAACATACACTGAAGAAAAGAGCTTCTTCAACAAACAGTGCTGAGAAAACTGGAAATCCATATGTAGTAGAATAAAATTTAACACCTGTATCTCACGCCACACAAAATTCAACTCAAAGTGGATCAAAAACCTAGGAATTAGACCAGAAATTCTGTACCTACTAGAAGAAAATATAGGTCTAACACTCCAACATTTCAGTTCTGGAACAACTTCCTCGATAGACTCCTAAAGCACAAGGAGTAAAATCAATAATCAATAAATAGGTTAGTATCAAACTAAAAAGCTTCTTCACAGCAAAGAAAACAGACGGAAACATGGAAAGAAAGCCTGTAGAATGGGAGAAAATCTTTGCCACCTACACCTCTGATAAGGTGTTAAGTTATAGGATATACTAAGATTTCAAAAAATATAACACTAAAAAAAAGTAATTCAATCAATAAATGGGCAAAGGAACTAAAAAGGCACTTCACAAAAGAAGAAATGCAAAGGGTCAAGAAATATATGAAAAATATTCAATAGCTCTAGCAATTAGAGATATGCAAATTAAAACTACATTGAGCCAGGTGTGCAAGTGCAAGCCTATAATCTCAGTGGCTTGGGAGGCTGAAACAGAAGGATCTCCAATTCAAAGCTAGCCTCAGCAAAAGCAAAGTGCCAAGCAACTCAGTGAAACCCTGTCTCTAAAAAAATACAAAACAGGGCTGGGGATGTGGCTCCGTAGCTGAATGCCCCTGAGTTCAATCTCTGGTACAATATCAAGGAAAAATTACATTGAGATTTCATCTCACACCCATCAGAACTGTAATTATCAAGAATGCATGTAACAATAAATGTTGGCAATGGTGTGGGAGAAAGGCTACACTCATACATTGCTGGTAGGACTAGAAATTAATGCAACCACTTGGAAAGCAGTATAAAGATCCCTCAAAAAAACTAGGAATGGAGCCACCATTTGACTTAGTTATTCCATTCTTTGGTATATATTGAAATTATTTAAATCAGCATAACACAGTGATGCAGCCAAATCAATGTTAATAACAGAATAATTAATAATAGCAAGCTATGAAAAAAAAAACACAGGTGCCCATCAACCAATAAATATATTAAAATGTGGATTATATACACAATGAAATATCTTTCAGCCATAAAAAACAACTTTATAGCATTTGCCAGTAAACTGATAGATGTGGTGGAGTCTATCATGTGAAGTAAAATAAGCTAATTCCCCAAACCAAAAGTCAAATGTTCTCTTGGATATGTGGATGCTAACATGCAACAAGGGGATGGGGAGAATAAAAGTTCAGTGGATTAGAAAAAGGGGAATAAAGGGAAAAGGGGAGGCACAAAAATAGGGTGATATTGGAATGACTGTGACCTAACTTTTCTATGTATATATACAAATACAACACAGTGAATCTCAACATCATGAACATCCACAAGACTGCTATCCTAATTAGAACAAGATATACTCTATACTTGTATAAATATGTCAAAATAGACTCTGTCATGTATAATTAAAAATAACAAATAAAAATAAAAATACCTCAGTGTTACAGTTATTAAAAACCAAGCAAAAGAGAAAAAAATGTAACCTTATTATACTCTGAGGTATTTTTCTTAAATAACTTGAGTAAATACTTGCACATCTAAGTTTATTGAGTGCCCATGATGTGGATAAATTCATTGAGTGTCCATGATGTTTATTTTCTATAAATAAAACTATTTCTATAAAATTATTTATAGAAAATACACTCATTCTATGTTAAAATATATACATAATGATATTGTGCTCAATGACATTCAGAATAAGACTGATATGTTGAACATTATTTTTGAATGAATTATAAAAACTGGATATAATATCAAGAACCAAGAAAATTTCTATAAATGGCAGGTGGTTTATAATGATATGTATTTATAATATTTATTGAGCTATGTATTTTTTCATCTACAGGCACAGAAGATATAATTTGTCTTCTAACTTAGGAAAGAAATCTACACATCCTAAGATATAATCTATCTTTTAACATATAAACAACTAGCTATTTTTCATACACATATTGTGATGTATTTCTAATAATGGTTACTAATGTCTGTCAACATATAAATTGTATGAATATTTGCACTGTTGTTTGAGTAAATTGTTTCTAATTCTTAATTTCTTTTCTGCAATATAGGGATATTAATGATTTCTTTATAATGCTATTAAACCATTGAAAATTAGAAAATATATGCATTACATTTCTTAGCCTGGTACCTGCAATATAAATAAAGTTCAATGAATAACAGCTAATTAAAAAAAAGAAACGTATCTCTTCCATCATCTTAAAGTAGCTCTTTAAGATTCATTTCAGACTTCTAGCATCTACAACTCTAATGTTAGCAATCTCTGTTGTGTAAGCCACAATATTTGTGGTAATTTGTTTTAGTAGCAATTGGAAATGAATGGTTCTCTACCAATGTTCTTGTCTTCTCAAGTCTTCCTTTTCTTTCATTTTGCTTTTCTCTCTCTCTTTCTCTCTCTCTATCTCTATCTCTATCTCTCTCTCTATCTCTATCTCTATCTCTCTTTCTCTCTCAAATACCAGCTATTCCATCATACTGGAGGTGGAATGTCAAACAGACTTGTAATACACACAAATGATCATTCCACAATCTTCGCAATGAAAGATTCCCCATTTTATTCAACTAGAAAATGAAGATAATAATAGATACTTCACCAAAGAACACTTGAGATGACAAGGATTAGAGTAGTAAATTGTAACAACAATATATCAGAGAGAAGTAAATGCCAAGAGTAAGGTTCACAATTAGGCTTGCCTGAAAAGCTACATGCTTTATTTAAAGAAAGAAAAAATTTAAACACATCTTCAGCAAACAAAATTTTCTAACTATTCTTTGACTTCAAAAGACAGTTTAATACAAATAACCTACAAATACATGAAATGAAGTTCAATATCCCTAGCAATCATGGAAATGCAAATAAAAACTAAACTGAGCTTTTATCTCACTCCAGTCAGAATGACAAATTATCAAGAACCCACATAATAATAAATGCTGGCAAAGACCGTGAGGAAAAACAGTGCATTCACACATTGTTGTTGTGACTGTAAATTAGTACAACCACTCTAGAAAGCAGTAGGAGATTCCTCAAAAGATTAGAAATTAGCACAACTCACAATATCCACTTTATGGAACCAGTCCAGGCATTGGCCAACAGGAGAAAGGATCAAGAAAATGTGATCCATTCACATTTACACACACACACACACACACACACACTTACATAGATTCATTTATATATATATATATATATATATATATATATATATATATATATATATATTCATATATAAAATGAAGTTTTACTCAGCCACAAAGAATAAAAAATAAGGTATTGCTGGTAAATGGCTGGAACCTGAGAGTACCATGCTGAGAGAAATAAACCAGATTCAGAAAATTAAGGGTCAAATGATTTCTCTTGTATGCAGAAACCAAAGAAAAGTGAGGGGTAGGGAAAGGGAGGGGATTGAATACCATAAACATAGAGGGGATTGTCACTGGAGTAGAAGAAGGAGATTGAGGGGGAGAGAGGAGGGTCAGGAAAGGGGGAAAAATGTGAAATGAATCTGACAAAACTATGGTAAGCACATGTATAATTATACCACAGTGAACTCCACTTTTATGTACATCTATAATTTTGAAACAGGCTATTATATTGGAACTAGCAATTAAATAAACGTATGCATACATATATATGTATATACATATATATATGTGAAACCTTATTCCTCACTGTCTTTGTTTTTATTAATGCATAATAGTTGTACATAATAGTTGGGATCATTTTGACATTATCATACATGATTATATTATATACATTTCAATATTTATAATTTATATATAAAGTATATATATTGACATGTATATATATGTATATATATATATATATTCCTTTATATATATAAAAATAATTTTAAAGATCTGGATAAGGAAAAGAAAAAAAAAAAAAAAAAAAAAAAAAAAAATATATATATATATATATATATATATATATATATATATATATATATATATATCAGTAGAGTAGAGATAAGTGAACAAGAGGAGGGAGGAGGGGAGAGAAGGGAGGCACCATGGACTGAAATGTAGTAAATAAATTCCATGCACATATGATTATGTTAAAATAATCCCAACTATTATGTATAAATATTATGTATTAATAAAAGCAAAGAAAGGGAGAGACAGTAACAGTTTTAAAGATGTTGAAACAGTTCTGAGTAAGATATAGTACCCAGAGAATATGATACAACATTATGAATCTTTCAGAACATCAAAGAGTGATAGCGTAATTTGACTTGGCAATAACACAAAGGATGTCACTGTTATAATTCTCTCTGGAGGATAGAACTTGCTCTGCAACATGCACAATTTTTTTCTTTGCCATTTTCATTATTTTCTGATTCATATTATATAAAATCAATATATTATATGCTTTCTGAAGAAATAGAAATTTGAAACATTAAATGATAAACATATATTCTAAAGTTTTAAGTAAAAGATCATTGCATTAAGTAAAATAGAAAAAAACTATATGTATGAAAATCAGCAATGCTATTGAGTGTGATTCTAAGTCTAATTTTATAATACTGTATTTGAAAATTAATAATTCATGTATGATGCCCCTTGGAAGTAGAAAATTTGTGTAACATGTAACTCTTCTCAACCAAAATAAAACTGATTGTAATAGAGTATAATGTTTATTGGTAGACACATGGTAAAGATGATTTCATTTGTAATTTTGGGTCTATAAAAGATTAAGAGTGTTATATGAATAAACTGGCATTTGTACAGTATAATATTTGCAAAGTGCTTAAACAAGTAAGTGATTCTAAACATTATAAGTACACAGAAGTCATGGCAATTTTTGAAAAAAACATTCTGTCCTTAGAATCTTATTCAACATATTTGCATTTTCCTGACTCACATTCAAGAATAGCCCTATTTTCTTCTCTTCACTAAATATTCTTCTATTTTTTCTTTCAAAGATATGTAAGTATTTCATATCTTTAGAAAGAGAATTAAACTATAAAGTTTTTCTATTAATAAGTTGTCATGTAAACAAACACATAGAATTGAAAGCCTTATAATTTTAATAATTATTAGAGATAATTTTTCTGAAACCAGGGCTACTTGATCACCAAGATATACCTCCAGCCCTTAAAACAAACAAACAAACAAACAAACAACAACAACAACAAAACTGAGACAGAGTCTTTTGAAGTTGTAGAACCTAGACTTAAAATTGTTCTCCCCCTTCCAGCCTCCTAAGTCTCTGGGATCATTGGCATGCATCACTGCTCCCACTTGGCCGAAGTGATTTTTCTATAATAGGCTCTTTTGAGAATTATTCCCTATATTAGTTATGTATTCATAGCTACCTAAGATAGCAAGCAATAAATTTATTTTCTATCATATTTGTATCCAATCAAATGTTTACATAATTGAACTCTTCCTAAATGCAAACCTGTCAGAACTATTATACCTCATCATACTCTCACATTATAACTATAAATCTGATTATTCTCAAGGACTATTACATCTGTTTTTCTCCTATGAATTTCCTTGTTATAAAATGCAATAATTTATGCGACTTGAAAAATTCTTCCTGAGGTCTCTTGTTTTGTTCTATGACACAAATAGCACTCGTAATATTAATGTGATGGCTGTCATTTGTATTAATACATCTTTCTACCAATGTCTGCTACATTTTTATTAAAAATTTTTAAACTGATTTTTTTAATAAAATCATGAGTAAAGTTATTTTACTTGTAATTCTACCTGAACAGGTGGCAAAATTTTGAGTCTCGTTGTATTACCAATGAGGTTCAGTTTATGAACAAGAAATCTCTATGTAAGCTTTTGTTGCCTGGCAACATCTGGAGAAAGCTCTCTGTGGAGGAAGTGAGGATACCACGCATAGCATTGTCTGGTACAGGCCCTTTATATTCTACTTTTTCTGGATCTGTTTTCAATATAGTTGGTTTCACAGTATAATGTTGAATCTGGACAACATATTTTGGTTATTAGATTATAATAGGTTTTATTTCTGCATAACAATAGGTAGTAAGATCATGTTCTTTGATTGTATTTACATACATTTAATTCAGTTCAATAATGTAAATATGATTTTAAAATATAACTATGAAAATGGAATTTACATTGACATTTGGAAGTTTAAAAACCTGAAGCAAGTTTTCTGTATTAGTATATAAAAAAAAATGACTCCTGAAAATACCTTTTCAAAAGCTTTTAAACCATGAGAATTAGGAGGTCATAAGGCACCTTGAGAGATTAATTAACTCATTCACTTGCAATTTGGTGGGGATATATATTCTGTTCTGTACAAATGAGAATCCATCCTCTTTCCTTGAACTGGATACATGATCTCATTTTACAATCTACTTTAATAACAATTTTAACACAGTTTTCACTAGTAACATCTTGTAATAACTAAGTATAAATTTAGAATTCTAAATATGTTTCTTCACTCCCATTTATGTTTTGCATATGGTATATGACATATGCCTGGGAAACATAAGAAGGATTTCATAAAAGAGGGTATCTGAAATGTGCCTAGAAATGTAGTGAAGCAGAGAGTATTTACCCAAACCTGTTTCTTTTTCTCCCTGAATGCACAGACCATTTACATTTTTAGACTGCACTGAAGTCAAGTATAACCATGTGACTCACAGAAGAATGACATAGAAATGTCCAGGTGGCTCCAGGGCTGGCATATAAAACCATCCATTTTCCTTTCCTCTTCAGTAATTTGGAAGAGATTAGAGTTCCAGTAGTTTGTTATGGTTTGGATATGAGGTGTTCCCTAAAAACTCACATGTGAGACAATGTAAGAAAGTTTGGAGGAGAAATGATTGGGTTATAACCATAGCCATCAGGGATTAACTGAAGTTGTAGGATGTGTCCAGGGGCGGTGGGAATTGGGTCCTGACTTTGGTTGTACATTTTTATCTGGAGAGGAGAATTTCTCTCTCTGCTTGGATATAAGCTGCTTCCCTCTGCCACACTCTGCCGTCATGATGTTCAGCCTCACCTCAAGCCCCAAGGAATGAAGCCAGCCTTCTATAGACTAAGACTTCTGAAACCTTGAGCCCTTAAATAAACTTTATCTCCTTACAGTTGTTCTGGTCAGATCCTTTAGTCATAGCATCGAAAAAGCTGACTAAAACAGTCAGGTAGTAGACAACTGTAAAGAACAATGGAAGGTAATAGTAGTCTGTAGTCTATTGAGATTATATTGTGGAAGTCTAGAAATCTCAAGCTAAGGCCTTTGTCTTAATTTGGTAGGTAATAGGGAAATCTTAAACTCAGCAGATGTGTAAACTTGAATTGTAGAAAAAATGCATTAAACTACTGCTATATATAATGTGGTTTCGAGGCATAGGTGATAATAAAATCTTTGGAATAATAACCATAGAGTAAAACTACTTGATGTGAATATATCAAGGAAAAATAATTGTATTGCAGAGGTAGAATTTATAAATTTAGCAGTTGATTAGATAGAATATGCAGGAAGAAAAACAATAATATTAATGATTATATAAGCTGATGAGTATTTTTTTTTATAAAATAGGCACCATGCTAACCATTTCATGTGGGTTATCTCCCTTCACTTTCACAAAAATTCTTTAAAATAATACACTATTTTCCCTATTTTACAGGAAATAGACAATTTAGTGAGATGTGGTATATCAGAAGTCATGTTAGCTGTAAATGGTTCAGTCAGAAATTGAAATTATCTGATATGAGGCTCTTGATTTTTAACCAGTTTAATCTAGAATTCTGTTTGTAAGATGTTTGGTGAGCAATATACAGATGTATGAAAGAAAGTAGAACAAATTCTATTGATACATACTTATTTTGGTAATTTGTTATTGATATAATTTCAAACTCACAGAAAAGTTGGAAGACTAATATAAGGAACTTCAATATATTATTTACCCAAATTTAATAGATATTTATTTTTACACATACACAGTGCACAGAATGACTTTTGCTTTCTTCATTTGCTAAAAGTAAAACAGATCTATAATATTTACATATTGACACTTGAAGCTAATTTTAATTTTCAAATTGTAATTGACTTTTCAGAAAGAGCTCAAGCTAGACATACTTACATGCAATAAATTAGTACAGACAGAGATTGGTAAAATTAGTCAATCAATCAGATTTCTAGAGTGAGATAATACATTAGAAAAGAACAATTCAGTATAAAAAGGATAATCCTATACAGTAATTCCCAGGAAGGAGTACAGAAGCAAAAACATTTTAGAAAGATCAAGGAAAAGGTTAAATTTAAAATTCACATATCATACTGACCTTCCATACAACATTTTGATTGAGATACTGAGAAAGTAACCTAAATTACAGAGGTTAAGGGGAATTATTAGTCCATAAGATAAACATACTTTTAATAAAAGATTTCCTCATGTGTTAAGAACTAACACATTTTATTTTCTCTCTGTGGTTTGGCTATTTATGCTTTGCTTCTGGGTGCACATTCTTCAAAATCACTTTGAAATAGCCAGACAGAAAGTTTTGACATGGGTGGTGCCTGTCACCAGAGAAGTGGCCTTTCCAGTGAGGATTGCTTTAATCCTCTCAAGGTTGGACTGGGAAAAGAGACTTCATCTTCTGGGAGCCCACCATACTCTTGGATACCCCCAGCTCTGATGATTGTGGCACAAAGGGTGGACATGAGCAAATCACACAGAAATATGCTCATTCTGATTAACTGAGCAAGATGGGATCTGTTCACATAGTTACAAAAATAATAGTAGTACTACGAATGTGAGGTACTTTAGGAACGTTTGGAAAAAATATATGTGTGAATATATTTAATAAAAATGCACATGTGTACAGTAGGTATACATACTTTACCTTGCATGATATATGACAAGTTTAGAGAAAACTTGTTTTTTCTGTAAAACAGTCGTGTGAATTCATTTTACGAGTTGGGTGAACAAATTCAATTTCAATTAAGGAATGTTTCTAATCTCAATAAAGAAGCTCAATTTTCCTTAAGGACATATATTACCTGCATTTTACCTGCTACAAAGATTATTGTTGTAAGAATGAAAGAAAATTTTTGTAGACAAAGTTCGAGCAAGTTGATGCAAGACATTGTAAGTCATGATATTATTATTATTGTTATTATTATTAATATTATAAAATTAAACTTAAGTCAGGTGTGGTGGCACACCCCTGTAATCCCAGCAGCTTGGGAGGCTGAGGCAGTAGGATCTTGAGTTCAAAGTCAGTCTCAGGCAAAGTGAGGCACTAAGCACCTCAGTGAGACCCTGTCTCTAAATAAAATGTAAAATAAGGCTGGGGATGTGGCTCAGTAGTTGAGTGTCCCTGAGCTTAATTCCCAATAACACAACAACAAAAAATTAAAATTAAGATCTTTTCTTTTACCATCTTGTTTTTTTTTTTAAATTATTCATTGTGCTATTATAATCATTAGAAAAAAAATACTCTAAATTTTTCTGGTTCAGTTTCCTTATTTTTAAATGGGAAAGGGCAGTACATTTGGAAGTGTCTTTTGCCACCCATACCTCATGATAGATAGTCTTTTTACTTTCCAAAGTATCTAATAGAAGAACTGTCTTAATTGTAAAGTAGCAAAAGCTCAAGAATGTGTTATCTGCTATCCATATTGACATCAGTGGTGCCTACATTCCTAAAAGCCTAATTCACTTGGTGAAGAGAAACCATTTAACACTTTTACTTACATTTGCTGGAATTGACATATAAACCATTGTTTACTTCATGCTGTTAATTTCCCTTTCCGTGGACATTATGGAATCCACCACTATTTGTTTATTTGTCAGTTTAGACAAGTCAGGATTGTGATATTGAAGGCATATCAAGGAGTCATTTAAATTAACACACAGTGGGATACCCTGAACCTATGGACCCCTGGAAAGGAAGGAGGCATCATACTTGCCCTCAGTAGCTGACACTGTGCCATAATAACTGAAATCAGGTGTTCTCATATTAAGAATGAAAGAATATCAGAAACACCCACATGGTGTCTTCATCCTGGAGGGTCATCATTAGTTTTAGTAGAATTAGTGTCTGTGATCATGTCCTCTATTCTGTTTGAAAAGATGGCCAAGGAAAGCAAATGCACCCTACGAAGCTGAGTGGGTTTTCTTTCAATTTTATATTTCTTTCCTCCTTTCACTTTTTCTACCACCACTACCTTTCTATTTTTCTCCCTATTTGTTTTCCTCTTCTTTTGTATGAAAGAGGAACCATAGTGTGAGGCCCAAGGGTTAAACCTAAACCACCTAAAGCACCTCTATCCTGCACATCAGGTCATGGGTAAATTTTCTGGCTTTCAGGTTGATTCTAGTTCTGCACATCAATGTTATTGGAGTGACTTTCATTTATGAACACTATGAAAGATGTGGTTTATTATAAAAAATTCTCTATACTATTTTCTACTTATATATTTTAACAAATGTCAAAACTAATTGCAAATATCTGGCAAAGATATAGAAAACTTGGATCTACTGGTCATTAGTTGAAAATTTTAATTTCAGATATATTTCAAAACACTTTTAATTTGAAATAATTTTTTGTCATTTGATTAATTTAAAAATAAGAGTTAGTAAATAAAATATTTTAGTATAAAAGTGTCATATTAATATCACTATATATAATATATCTGAATACAATTATGAAACATGTTGGGTTCTTCATTCCTGAATACATAGTGTTTAGTCTCTAATAATCATACCATACCTCTTTAAATTCTTTCCTATAAGTTTTAAACAGCCAAACGTCAGAATATTCATAGCATATTTACTGGAAAGTGGCAAGGTATGCTGTTAACACAATGTTAAAATTCTGCTAACATTCCTTTCATACCAAAGACTCTCATTGGAATTCACATATGTCACAATTCAAAAACCTAAACAGAATTCTATTTAAACGTACTGGTTTTGAAGGAAAGAATGTTCAGGTGTTTATTTGTAGCACTTCTGGGAGAAATGCCAAACCCCTTGAACATTAGTATTCCTGAAACTTTACATTCTCTTTTCTTAAAATCATTCTTCTGGAAAAGGTACAGTGTTGTTAAAATGATAGATAATTACATCATGCATGGTAATAACTGTGATAATTTGCTAATATATGAGAAAAAAGATAAGCAGTAGATTAAAATAATGGGTAAACATTTTTTATTAGTACATATACTCAATAAGAATGGACTTTCCAGAATTGAAATACCCAGCTTAAAAATATAACAGCAGGGATAAAATATCAAATCTTACCATACACCAGATGTTTTACATGTATGACTCCCTTTCATATTAATGGAAACCAAGAAATGTGTCATTAGTCCAATTTTTAAATAGTAAGTCCAAGGTAAGCAGTAAAACAGTCTTACTCTTTACCTTTGTATTCCCAAAACTTAGAATAAGTTGTGTATATTATAAATTATAAGTAAATATTTATTTTTATAATGTCCATATGAAGTAAATTAAACCCACTGCAACATAGTGTAAATATAAACATCTTGGATTGCAAGAGTAACAGTTAAAATATCTAATCAAAGTTTCATCCTTATGGTTGTAAGGAATATAATAATTTTGGAAGAGTTACAGATAAAAAGAGAAAAAATGAATATAGGTCATCAAACTAGATGATTCAAAGAGATTAAAGAAGGGGTATTTGAGAGGGCAAAACATAAAAGATACAAGGTGCTAGGAAATTGTTGGATGATATGCTGAGGTTATTAACGGTATCTACAGGTGTAATATTGGGCAGATAAAATGTAATACCACATATTTTTATATTATATTCTTCTGATAAAGCATTTAATTTGCTTATTTTAAAATAAACTGTGAATTCATCAAATGAAGATATTGAGTTCTTTTCATTTTCTGTTTTAAGAGTGAGTGTTAGTGCCTGCCAGTGACTAAACTGAAGTCTGGTACTATTTTGCAAGGTATGATTTAAAAAAAAAGTAAAAGAATCAAAGGACAATCCCAATGGTCATAAAAGACACAGAAAGGACAGAATTTTGAGATCAGAGACAGAAGTTGCAGTCTTTGAGAATCATAGAGATAGTGCATTTTGTTTGATAATGAGTTATGGTCACCTTGGTGACTAGTTAAAGTGGAATATTCTGTCATTGATTTTCTAGGTTTTGAAAAGGAGTAAGGAGAGGAATGCTATTTAATGAGAACCTATTTATAGACCAGTTTGAGATTTTTTCACTTATTTCATTTACTTATCACATCAACTCTACAAATTAAACATTGATAATTCCTTTTTACATATATGGAAGAAAGGTTGACAGGGTTAAACAAATTTAAAAATCCAATTTAATTAGTTTTTTATAAAGACAGAGTTTGACACATAGATTTTTTGCCTAGCCACAGTGAGGTGTAAGTAAATTCTTTCTCACTTTGTGTCTTTGTTTCCTCTCAATATATATTAGATTTTTACTGTGAGCATGAATATACTTAAATTATTCAATTCAAAATTTGGACTTTAAAATTTTTTCCTCTAAAAATATTTTAATTGAATTTTTAGTTATATATGACTATGACATAATTATAAAAGCATTGGATATAATTTGTTCTAATTCAGTCCCCAGTATTTCTCCTTCCCCTCTATTCCTCCCACCCTCTGTTTCCTTTCCTCTACTCTTTATTTGATCATTCTGCTATTTAGTTATAGTTATTTTTTTAAATTAGTGTCTTGTGGATGTACATGATGATGAGGTTTGCTGTGGCATATTTATATGTATATATAGCAAATTTAGGTTAATTCACAGATTTATTTCATTAACTTTCCCTATCCTATCCCTCCTTCCTTCCTTTCATCCACCTTATCTGATCCTCTGATTTTATTTCTATTATTCTTTTTGACTCACTTCCTATTATTTTGGATTAGCTTGCATATATCAGAGTAAACATTTGACCTTTGGTTTTGAGGGACTGGCTTATTTCACTTAGCATTATAGTGTTTATCTCCAATCATTTAACAGAAAATAACATAAAATAATTCTTATTTATAGTCCAGTAATACTCCATTATGTATATATACCACATTTTCTTTATTCACCTGTTGAACAGCACCTAGGTTGGTTCCATGGCTTAGATATTGTGAATTGTGCTACTATAAACATTAATATGGCTGTGTCACTGTAGTATACTGATTTTGAATCCTTTGGATGTATACTGAACAGTGGGATTGCTGGGTTATATGGTGGATCTATTCTTAGGTTTTTGAGAAATTTGCATACTGTTCCAGTGGTTGCACTAATTTGCAGTCCCACCAACATGTATGTGTGTACCGTTTTCTCCACATCCTCACAAACATCTGTTTTTACTTGCAACCTTGATAATTACCATTCTGAATGTAGTGAGATGAAATCTCAATGTAGTTTTAATTTTCATTTTTCTAATTGCTAGAGTTGTTGAATATTTTTTCATATTTTGTTGAAATTTTGTGTTTCTTCTTCTGAGAAGTGTCTCCTTGTTTCCTTTGCCAATTTATGGATTAGGTTATTTGATTTTTGGTGTTAAGTCTTTTGAGCTATTTGTGTATCCTGGAAATTAACACTTTATCTGAGGTGTGGGTGGCCAAAATTTTCTCCCATTCTGTAGGTTTTGTCTTCTTCATGCTCTTGATTATTTTTAATTCTCTGTGAGAAGTTTTGTTTTATTTGATGCCATCCCTTTTATTGATTTTTAATTTTACTCCCTGTGCTTTAAGAGTCTTGTTGAGGAAGTTGGTTCCAGAGCCTACATGTTTGAATGTTAGGTCTACTTTTTATTACAGTAGGTAGAAGCATTTCTGGTCTAATTCCTAGGTCTTTGATCCACTTTGCAATGAGTTTTGCACAGGGTGAGAAATAGGGGTTAAATTTCACTCTACTATACATGGATTTCTAGTTTTCCCAGGACAATTTGTTGAAGAAGATATCTTTTGTCCAATGCATGTTTTGGGCAATTTATCTAGTATGAAGTAACTGTATTTATGTGGGTTTGTCTTTGTTCCATTCTGTCCCATTGGTCTTTATGCCTGGTTTGGAGACAGTACCATGCTGTTTTTGAGTTCCCATATTGTGATGCCTCCTGTTTACTTTCTCACTAAGGATTAGGCCTATATTTTTTTTCTTCTTTTTTTAAATGAATTTCATGACTGCTTTTTCTATTTCTGTGAAGAAAATCATTGAAATTTTGTTGGGAATTGCATTGAATCCAAGTCATGTGTTTGGTAGTATGGGTATTTCAACAATATTATTTCTACCTATCCAAAAATGTGGGAGGTCTTTCCAACTCCTAAAGTTTACTTTAATTTCTTTCTTTAATGTTCTATAGTTTTCATTGTACAGGTCCTTTATATCTTTTGTTAGATTGATTCCCAAGTTTTTCTTTTATTTCAATGTGGAACCATTTTTAAGGCATAACAATATGCTGAATATTGGTAAATTAGACTCATAATTACTTACAAAGGAAATAATCCTCTAAAACTTACATTATATTCAAATTGACTTGTCACTCAAGTCAATTTGAATATAATGCACTTGAGTAAAGTTCTAATGAAAGTGTTTTGGAAATGGATTTCCTTCAACTGCTATTCTCACTCATTTGTCACACACACACACACACACACAAAAAAAAAAAAAAAAAAACACAAAAAAACAGAAAATATCCAACTTAAAAATTTCAGTCAAATAAGTTTTGCTTATTTTTTTCACATTTGATCAATTTCATGTATGAACTAAGAAGAATTAAGGATACTTTCTAAACAGATAAAATGTTTTTCTCATAATACTCTGAAGTGGTCATAATTTATGAATCATTGTGTGAATACATATTCATGAGCATGTGTATGTGTGTGTGCATTCATAAACCTTTCCCTGATGGTTCATGGAACCTTTATGTATTGTTTAAGATTAGATGTGCTGATATGCTTTTGATTCAGCTAGTGTTCATTAAAGACCCTTAAAACATCACTGTCACAGAATAATTATTTTCAGAGCTTACAATTGTGCTTTTGATCCTTTTGGTCATTGGAAGTTCAAGTATTGTTCTTATTATACTGCTCCAGTGCTGTAAGCAGTTTGATGCATTTTCAGTTCTTGTTTTTCTTTATTTCTCAAGTACAGATTTTAAGTGTAATTCAATAATTTTTAATCATATTGTAAAACACATTCAAAACACAGATAATTTGATAGGTTTAGTAGAATTGATTTGGTAAACTAGAGAAATAAATCTGTGGGGGTACCAGGAGGTTGATGAACCATTGTGAAGGAATTAGTAACTGTTTTCACACTATATGTTTTTGAGCTGTATTTGCCAAAGGCACAAACAATTATATATGTTCCAGCAAGAAAAAATATCCTCAGGAATACTATCAAGAATGAGTTTAATATTCAAAAAGAGTTTTTTTCCCCTTTCTTCAAGGAAAAGTACCAATGGATATGTTATGTAGAATGTTCTTTAAGCAATATTTTCCATATGGGCAACTATTTTCATTTTCTTTTCTCAGCATTTGCTAATAATAATGTTCACTTTAATCTTACATTTCATAATATGTCAAGAAAGTTCACTGCAACATAGGGAGATGCACTGACATTAAAGATTCTGTTTCAAAATCTATATCTTAGAGTATTGGGAAAGAAATGAAATAAAACTCTTTTAAACACATAGGATTCATGTTTTGTTTCAGAAAACCTATAAAGGCAGTTAATTTATCCAGATAGGTTAAAAGTGAACTTAAGTAAATATTAGTTTCATAGAAAAGTAGAACTTCCCAAAGCCAAGAACTTATTATAACACATACCGGAATTTGAACTGAATGAAAAACAAGAAATTCAACAAAATACCTCCATTATAAATGCTTTTCATAAAGATTAGTTAAAAACAGAATGTGATATGGCCTCTGTCATGTACTCACTCAGTACAGCATTTCTAATATTTGAGGAAGATTATGTAATGCACAAGCTAAACAGGCATTTATCTTTACCATTCAATTTTATCACTAAGTTGAGTTTGAAAACAAGAAAGCATTGTACCAAGATCACATTCTTCTACATTTTTCACATTCACCACTTTATCCTCAGTCTCCCAATAGCATGCTTTTCCTTGGGTTAAAATTAAGTATTGTTAATTCCCAATGAAAAAATAAGAATAATAAAAACTGCGAGTTTCCAGAATATGGAGATTCAATTCCCAGCTAAAAAAACATCAGGGCATACTATTTCAGATAAGGTAATATTGAACTAGGCTTTAAATGATAGGATTTAAGCAAAGACAGAGTCAAGGCAGGGTGTTCTAGATGAAGTGAAAAATTCATGCCATGTCATAGAGGAAATATAGGCTGTGCTGAGTGCATGGTGTAAAGTTCAGTTGGATGTTATCAGGGAATAATGAAAACCTATGGAAGAAAATGAATTTGAAAAGCAAACTAAAGATTAGACTAAAATAAATAAGCAGTACAAAGATTATTCTCCTCCTCCTCCCCCTCCTCCTCCTTCTTTTTCTTCTTCTTCATCTTCTGAATCAAGAAGAATTCTTTGGAAATGTAAACCATGAATTTACAGTATCAAATGTTGGCTGATAACAATACAATATCCATGTTTATAATTATTTTCAGAGTAGAGAGATAGGTCATGAGATGATTACATGTTTGGGTTTAATTGTCTAAATAAATAAGATAATTGCACTGTAAATGCAATTGATAAAACAAACAGAATATTATGAAGGGTTAAAATTAAATTTGGCTCTTCAGAGAAGGGAAAACAAAAATAAAACTCAAGAAAGTCCATAAAACATGTTCCTAAAATTGTTCTATTAGGTAATTCAACTTCAGGAAATATGAATTGAAAAAAAAAGAAAATTCTGGGCTGGGGATGTGGCTCAAGCAGTAGCACGCTCGCATGGCATGCGTGTGGCCTGGGTTTGATCCTCAGCACCACATACAAATAAAGATGTTGTGTCCGCCCAAAACTAAAATAAATATTAAAATTCTCTCTCTCCCTCTCTCTCTCTCTCTCTCTCTCTCTCTCTCTCTCTCTCTCTCTCTCTCTCCTCTTTAAAAAAAAGAAAAAGAAAATTCTTGGTAAGATATTTATCATATTATTAATAGTTCAAATATTAGAATCAACTTAAATATTCAACATAGAAATTACTGAATAAAATATGGACAACACAGTAAATATGCAAACATTCATGAAATTTGTAGAATATTAAACTTCACTTATTTATCTGATGGGCATTTAAGGTATTTTATTGCTCTTGCTTTTGATTCAATGAATGTCATTTTTTTTTTGCATTGAACTCATACAACTTTTATGATAATAGAGGAATTTATATTTAAAAAGAAGTTGAAATAATTTGCAGTTTCAGCTCCACTGTGTAGAGAGTATGGAAGCTTCTTATCCTTACATAGGGAAAAAAAAAGAATAAAATAAAAATCAGTGATGTTTCTTTGATCAATCAGACAGTAATATTGCCAGGTAAAGTGTAAACTGAAGAGACAGGCAAGTATACTCACAAATACCATCTGCCTACCTGAAAAGAAGCTGATGGAGACATAAAATGCTCCTACTACCTGATAATGCCTGTTTGTCTTTCAAAAAAAAAAAAGTTAAATCAAAAGCAATGAAATATTACCTTAAGAGACAAAACAGGCATCAGAACCAGACTCAGATACACTACATATACAAGAATGGCCAAAACTGGAAATAAAAGAATGAATAATACATTAAGGACTCTGTTGGAAGAAGTAAATATATACACATACATGTAGCAAATATAACTAGATACCTGGAAATTCTTAGGTAGGTTCAAAAGAAAGCTCTGGCTAGGAAATATTATGGCAGAAATTAAGGTTGCCTTTCTCAGGCTTACCATCAAACTGGACTCAGCTAAAGAAAGAATTACTGAGCTTGAAAATAGATCAATAGAAAGTTCTCAAATGGATGTGCAAAGAGAAAAAAAAATTAAAAAAAAGATTATCCAAAACGTGGGATGATCTTAAAAGTTCAACATAGGTAATATTAGATTAATAAGATGGGCAAAATAAAGAAAAGAACAGAAACATATTTATAATAATAATTGCAGAAGGTCTTTCCAAAGTTAATGAGAGACATCAATCCACAGATCAAGTAAAGTCAGAAAACAGGAGATGCATGTACACAAGCAGCAACAAAAACAAATAGCTCCCAAACTGAACCAATTTAAGTCAGCTTTGTTTCCCCTATCCATCTCTCATTCAAGTGATCCCATTCTAGTAAATTTCAGTGTGAATTATGCAGAGGTGAATCTTTAGAATGACCAACATCCACTTTCAATCAGTCACCAAGTCTTATTCTTGATAGAACATCCAGACCAGGTCACTATTACTCTTGAACCCTAGTATTGTTCTTCTTTCATCAATTCCCAATTCACTAAGAACTTCCACAAAGGAGGTCTAATTATGTCACTTCTCAATTTAAAACCTCTCTGTGTCTTCCAAGTGATTCTAGTTGAGTCAAAAATATTTAACCTTGGCTTCCAACGTTTCTATATCTGGCCTTTATGTTCAAACTTTCCCTTCTTCTTCTCATTCATGAACTCTATACTTAAACTGAAATACAATTTTTTTGATTGACTTCAAGGGTTTTCACTTTACTCCAAATCACCTGTCCATGCTGTTTCATTGCTGGGATAAGTTTTGTTTCTTTTTCTTCTTCTGTTTATAAATGATGTGAGCAATATACAACATCAAAGAGTCTGCCAAAAAATATAAATAAGTGATATCAATAAGACCTATTTAGCAGATTGATTTTGAAATATGCTTTACAAATTCATAGAACTTTATATATTTCCAGGAAAAAAACTTATAATACATAAAAGTTTAAAAAAGAAAGCAATATCATTATACTAAGCTAGTAAAATAAGCATTTGTGGGTATTATATGAGTGTGTATATATTATGATTTCTACCTGTGTGAGTGTAATTAATTTTGATGTATAAATAAAATTATAATTTGTTAACATAGCTGTAGCCAATACTATATTAAAACACAACTAATTCTGTTCAACTATATTAAGCATGAGTTAGTATTACAAAAATCATGATTAAATACATTTTATTTGACACATATTAAATCAGGAACTCTGGACCAAGTTCTTTATATAAACTATTTCATTCATATGACTGGGTACTATTATTAATAAATTCTATAGATAGTAGAATTAAAGTTTGAGGAGGTTAGCTTGCCTGGTGTCTCTGAGCCTGATGAACTTAAGCAGAGAATAAATTCTGGTCTTCAAATTTCAGAGTAAGCATCTTTATTTGACAGACTTAATTGCACACTCTTAATAAAATAAAATGGATAATATATATATATATATATATATATATATATATATATATATATATATATCTTTGAAAGAGTGATAAATATGATGAGTGAAAAGAGGCTATTATCTGACATTCTAACATTCTAATATTAGTGTCACCCCATCAGTAAGATACCTGTAAATTTGGGCATCTGATTAAAATAAGAATCCTATAAGGTGAATCAAAAATGTCATCAATACTACTAAGCAAGAAAACTGAAGTATGATGTGAGTTCCACAGGGTGTTTCATCCAAATCTCCTCAAATTTCCTGGGGGAGTTCTATCCATTCTTCCCTGAAGACTCTTTAAGTCTAAAACCTTGATGATAGCATTTACATTTTATTGACAAAGACCAAATTATGCAAGAAAAGACTTTAAATAAAATATAACTATTTAGAGAATATTCACATCAGGCCTTGGTTAATCCTGGAGGATAAAGATTTTATCCTGCTGCTAAGTATATTGCAACTGGACAATAAGGATTAATTTTTTACTTTACAAAACTTTTTTCTCCAAAGTCACTCTAACTTAAAATATTCTGTTACAAGTGTTTATAAACAGAAATTTAAATTGAATTGTGTATGCAGCTTACTGAAATGCATTCTGAGGAACCATCAAAGCAATAATATGTATGATTAAATTTATTATAACAAAATATGACTTTGAAAAATTCAGTTTACATGATTTATGTTTGCTATAGTTATAGACAGACAGATGTATTTTGAATGTTCACTTCATGGAAGCAAAAGGAGAAACAATTAGGAGAGAGAGAGCTCTAGATTAGCTTGTCCACCCAGGCAGTACCACTCCCTTACTGTGTGACATGAATAGTGTCTTAATTTCCCTCTGCTTTATATTTTTACACTATAACATGTGGGCAATCATAATTCCTGTTCCATAGCTTTTATATTTTGTGAGAATTAA